>NC_090367.1:4423959-4463959 GCF_035084215.1 Heptranchias perlo | reverse complement strand
TTAGCTGACCTGCGCTGGGACAGCAGTAAGGGTGCTGTAGTTGGCCTCAGTGCCCCAGGGTTGGCGAGGGATAAAACCAGCCTGGGATTCTGCGCTGCTGGTCGATAGCCTAGTGTAAAAATGTAGGTTTCCATTTAGAGTTACTGGAGGGTGGAGGTGTTGCCCCCCCCCCTGCAACAGTGGAGGGGAGGGAGGGGGGGGGGAAGAGAGGAGAAGGGGAGGAGATGCCCCTCGTACCTTCATTGCTCCATTTTTGTTCCTGGCAGGACATTCACTTGGCCAAACGGTTCTACGATATGGCAGCTGAAGCCAGCTCGGACGCCCACATCCCCGTCTTCCTGGCCCTCTGCAAGCTCGGCGTCCTCTACGTGACCGAGTACACGCAGCAGTGGAACGTAAGTGTCCGGGGATCGAATGTCTCCGTGGCGACCGGCGGGGGTTTCCAGGCGCTGTCGCAGGGTGTGCTCGTGGGCCTAGCTCAGGCCTCGCTGGGTCGGGGTCCCTTCAGGTTGTCCGTGTTTTCACTATGGGAACCGGGTCGGGATTGCTGAGTCCGTCCCAATTCACGGCCCATGACTCAATCCAACCCTGACCTCGAGCAGGTTCTCCTCCTCCTCCTCCTCCTCCTGCCCTAAGGACCACCTTTAGTGCCCATTGCCCCCCCCCCCCCCCCCCCCCCCCCCCCACAAGCCCGGCACAGAATGGGAACCGAACCTAGGACTTTCTGGTCTGTTTTCCCCGTATCCTAACTCTCACCGAGTCCCGTTCACCCCTCACCCTCCTGTGCTCGCTGACCTGCATCGGCTCCCGGTCCGGGAACACCTCGATTTTAAAATTCTCATCCTTGTATTCAAATCCCTCCATGGCCCTCGCCCCCCCTCCCTATCTCTGTAACCTCCTCCAGCCCCTACAACCCTCCGAGATCTCTGCACTCCTCCAATTCTGGCCTCTTGACCATCCCCCGATTTCCATCGCTCCACCGTTGGCGGCCGTGCCTTCAGCCCCCTGGGCCCTAAGCTCTGGAATTCCCTCCCTAACCTCTCCGCCTCTCTCTCTCCTCCTTTAAGCCGCTCCTTAAAACCTCCCTCTTGACCGAGCTTTTGGTCACCTGTCCTAATATCTCCTTATGTGGCTCGGTGTTAAATTCTTGTTGATAATCGCTCCTGTGAAGTCCCTTGAGACGTTTTCCTACGTTAAAGGCGCTATATAAATGCAGGTTGTTTGGGTTGGTACCACCCTGGGTTGTGGGATTTACCGACTGAGCCAGTGGGGTGGGAGTGGGGAAGGGGTGGGATTGTGGGGGGAGGGAATCTCTCCGTCTGGTTCTTCTATCCCTGACCCCTGTGTGTTGTGTCTTGCAGTGGAACGACCTGTGGAAGCATTTAGATCTGGACCAGCTCCTGGGCCCTGAGTGGGACTTGTACGTGATGACTGTGTTGGCCCTGCTCCTGGGGACAGTCATTGCCTTCCGGCAGAGGCGTAGGTGCCCCCCTCGGTCGAAGAGCCGGAATGCCGGCCGGACTTTGGAAACAATCGGAATCCGCTCGATGTTTTTTTTGTTGTTGGGGAGGGGAGCGATTTCAACTCGATCGCACGGCGAGGTCAAGGGCTCGAGTCCACCGGGCTCGGGTTTAGCCACAACTGCAAACCCCGCCCCGACACCCTGCTGAAACCGGGCATGAGGAGATGAACTGAGGGTCCTGAGATATCGACATGTACAGCACCACGCATCAACCCCCCCTTCCCCCCCCCCCCCCCCCCCCCCCCCCCCCCACTTCATCCTGCGATATCGGGGAGTAAAGTGTGGATTCTCCCCGCCGTTAAACAGGTGGCCCACGTTTCCACAAGGTCGTCACTCGGTAATATTCAACTCTCAGCCCACTGACCGAACACCGCACTCCTCACTGACTGTGGTGGCATCCCAGGCCTCTTCACTCATCTCATTCCCCCCCCCCGGGCTCCTCACTCCAGGCCTGTGTGAATGCTGATAGTTCCCTTCAGGCCAGTCCCTTCGTGACCATTGCCCCGTTTGTGAGTCTGACTCCTGTCAGGAGAGAGCGGTGCAGTGGGTTACACACTGCCTTTCACTCCCGGGTGCCGAGCTTCGAGTCCAGTCCGGGTCTACTGCCACTGACCCCCCCCCCCCCTGCACCGGCTGTCAGATGCTGCATACTGAGTTTGGCTCCGTTCCCTAACGGGCCCCACAGCGCAAACTGCTCGGAGCGCCAAGAGATCAGGAAACTGGGGGAATTCACACAACTGCAGCAGGAGGCACTGTCACGTTGCTGGGACAGTGTAGAGGGAGCTTTACTCTGTATCTAACCCTGTACCTGCCCTGGGAGTGTTTGACGGGACAGTGTAGAGGGAGCTTTACTCTGTATCTAACCTGTGCTGTACCTGCCCTGGGAGTGTCTGATGGGACAGTGTAGAGGGAGCTTTACTCTGCATCTAACCCTGCACCTGCCCTGGGAGTGTTTGACAGGACAGTGTAGAGGGAGCTTTACTCTGTATCTAACCCTGTACCTGCCCTGGGAGTGTTTGACGGGACAGTGTAGAGGGAGCTTTACTCTGTATCTAACCCTGTACCTGCCCTGGGAGTGTTTGATGGGACAGTGTAGAGGGAGCTTTACTCTGTATCTAACCCGTGCTGTACCTGCCCTGGGAGTGTTTGACGGGACAGTGTAGAGGGAGCTTTACTCTGTATCTAACCCTGTACCTGCCCTGGGAGTGTTTGATGGGACAGTGTAGAGGGAGCTTTACTCTGTATCTAACCCGTGCTGTACCTGCCCTGGGAGTGTTTGATGGGACAGTGTAGAGGGAGCTTTACTCTGTATCTAACCCGTGCTGTACCTGCCCTGGGAGTGTTTGATGGGACAGTGTAGAGGGAGGTTTACTCTGTATCTAACCCTGTACCTGCCCTGGGAGTGTTTGACGGGACAGTGTAGAGGGAACTTTACTCTGTATCTAACCCGTGCTGTACCTGCCCCCGGGAGTGTTTGACGGGACAGTGTAGAGGGAGCTTTACTCTGTTATCTAACCCGTGCTGTCCTTGCTATGGGTGATGTTCCGTCCCAGGACTGATGTCACTCTCCTTGACTAGTCCAGATGTTACCCTGAATCCCTGTGCCTGTGTGATTGTCGGCTTTGGTTGTTTAGTCACAGACACTGGATGATTTCCCTGTGGTCCAGAGTGACATCAGAGAGTGCATGTTACCAGCACAGTGATGTAAACAGGTGTAAGATATTGATGATGTAACAGTCCTGGCCTGTTTATTGCCTATAATTGCAGAAGAATATTTAATTTTATCAATTTAAGAATAAAAAAAATTAAGATTTACTATTTATAAAATAAGCATCATCACCATTGGCAACCACTCCTGCCCCTCCGCCATCCTCACACACCTTCTGATATTCTACACGACCTCCCCCCACCCCCCCCCCCCACCCAAAGGCTGTGGCCCATGGCCATTCCTCCCGCGAGTGTGTCGGCAGACTATTCGACCACATGGGGCCTCGCAGCCGTTTCTCCCTGATCCTGAGTTCCAGCCCTCACAGTGACGAGCACTGAACAAGGTGAAGTGAGCTCTCAGGAGGAGCACAGTGAAAGGCCTTGTGGAGACTGAGAAGCTCATTTGACGTTGAAGGGTTTAATGTGGAGGCCGTGTTCGCTGCCCTCCGTGTCTCCAGTCGCAGTTCAAAATAGTTTAACTACTTTGAGCACCTTGATTGTCAGTTTGTAACCGGGAAGTTCCTTTTACTGCCGAGGAGCATCCTGGAGCATTCAGTGTAAGGCGTCTGGGCAAAAATTAATGCCCAGTGCGCCCACATGATCGGGGCAGTTTTAACCCTTTGTGGACGCTCTTGAAGGAGGAAAGTTGTCTTTTTTATTCCTTCATGGGATGTGGGCGTCGCTGGCGAGGCCGGCATTTATTGCCCATCCCTAATTGCCCCTTGAGAAGGTGGTGGTGAGCTGCCTGCTTGAACCGCTGCAGTCCGTGTGGTGAAGGTTCTCCCACTGTGCTGTTAGGAAGGGAGTTCCAGGATTTTGACCCAGCGACGATGAAGGAACGGCGATATATTTCCAAGTCGGGATGGTGTGTGACTTGGAGGGGAACGTGCAGGTGGTGTTGTTCCCATGTGCCTGCTGCTCTTGTCCTTCTAGGTGGTAGAGGTCGTGGGTTTGGGAGGTGCTGTCGAAGAAGCCTTGGCGAGTTGCTGCAGTGCTTCCTGTGGATGGTACACACTGCAGCCACTGTGCGCCGGTGGTGAAGGGAGTGAATGTTTAGGGTGGTGGATGGGGTGCCAATCAAGTGGGCTACTTTGTCCTGGATGGTGTCGAGCTTCTTGAGTGTTGTTGGAGCTGCACTCATCCAGGCAAGTGGAGAGTATTCCATCACACTCCTGACTTGTGCCTTGTAGATGGTGGAAAGGCTTTGGGGAGTCAGGAGGTGAGTCACTCGCCGCAGAATACCCAGCCTCTGACCTGCTCTTGTAGCCACAGTATTTATATGGCTGGTCCAGTTAAGTTTCTGGTCAATGGTGACCCCCAGGATGTTGATGGTGGGGGATTCGGCGATGGTAATGCCGTTGAATGTCAAGGGGAGGTGGTTAGACTCTCTCTTGTTGGAGATGGTCATTGCCTGGCAGTTGTCTGGTGCGAATGTTACTTGCAACTTATCAGCCCAAGCCTGGATGTTGTCCAGGTCTTGCTGCATGCGGGCACGGACTGCTTCATTATCTGAGGGGTTGCGAATGGAACTGAACACTCTGCAATCATCAGCGAACATCCCCATTTCTGACCTTATGATGGAGGGAAGGTCATTGATGAAGCAGCTGAAGATGGTTGGGCCTAGGACACTGCCCTGAGGAACTCCTGCAGCAATGTCCTGGGGCTGAGATGATTGGCCTCCAACAACCACTACCATCTTCATCTGGAACGGTGGGAGGAGAGGGAGAAGCTGGAGATGTGGGGAGGTGAGGTGGAGAGGAGAGGAGAGGGGAGGGGTAGAGCACGAAGATACCAAAACAACACTCTGTCAGACTGTTACTCGCTCTGCAAATCCCTCCACCATCACAACAGCACTTCATTGGCTGCATATCGCTTTGGCACATCCTGAGGTCGTGAAAGGCATGATATTAATTCCAGTTCTTTATTTCGCTACTTCACACGATTCTCCGTAAGGTTCGGAAACACGCATTCTCGGAGCTGCAGATTAGCCCGTGCGCCCCTGTGAACCCGTCCGCTCGGCCTTGGGGGTTGGCGTCTCGGAGAGGGAGAGGCAGCGTCAGGAGTCCTTGGAATCGATGTTTTGCGTGCAAGGAAGGGAAGAAAGCAGAGTGTGTGTGTGTGTGTGTGTGTGTGTGTGATCCTCATCTCTCAGTAAGTCTGCATCGATCCACAGTCTCTGGATGAATTTATCGCCTCTGAGGCATTAGCACTGGCGCTGAAAGAGACAGCAAGCAAGTTGAAAGTGGGCTGGGGGATGTGTGGTGTGTTCCTCCAACAGACAGGCAGAGTGTCCACCAGTCCCTCTAGGAACATGATTCAAAGAAAAAAATCAATCTCAGATAATTAACTTCTGACGATGCTCAGCGAGGTAATGTGATGAGGGTTTAATGGCTCGAGTAGTGCTGACTCCCAACAGGGTGTCAGCCATGGCTCAGCGGTAGCTTTCTCGCCTGCGATTCTGAAGGTTGTGGGTTCAAGTCCCACTCCAGAGACTTGAGACCATAAAGTAGGCAGACGCTCCCAGTGCAGTACTGAGGGAGTGCCGCACTGTCGGAGGTGCTGTCTTTCGGATGAGATGTTAAACTGAGGCCCCGTCCACCCTATATTTATCCCTCAACCAACATAATCTGGCCATAGGATCCGGGCAGCAGAGTTTTGGATGAGCTCAAGTTTACAGAGGGTGGGAGTCCGGCCAGGAGGGCATTGGAACAGTCGAGTCTGGAGGTAACAAAGGCACGGGTGAGGGTTTCAGCAGGAGTTGAGCTGAGGCAGGGGGGCAGAGGCGGAAGTGGGCGGTCTCGGTGATGGAGAGGACATGGGGTGGGAAGCTCAGCTCAGGGTCAAATACGAAGACCGGGTTCCGTTTGCCGGGGGGATTCAGACCGCCGTGTCTCCCTGGAAAAGAAATCCCTTCATCCCGGCCTCTGCAAGAGGACCTCACCTGCCTGGTTTGTCCGGCTAAACTTCAGTAAGTGGTTTTCAGTGACTACTTTGGTTCTAATAGTAGTTCAGTTGAAGGGATGCCCCAGTTAAATACTTCAGCTCGTTACAAGAGAGTCTGGTGATGGTAAATGACCTTCTGAAGTGATGATTTTTAAATTGGATTATTTTTTGATTAATTTGATTATTCTTTTGAAGAGCGGTCGAGGAAGATAGATTGAAAGCAGAGCAGGATAGCAGGTAGGTCCCAAATTACATAAGAAATAGGAGCAGGAGGAGGCCATTCGGCCCCTCGAGTCTGCTGCGCCATTCAATCAGATCATGGCTGATCTTCGACCTCAACTCCACTTTCCCGCCCGATCCCCCATATCCCTCGATTGCACCCGAGTCCAAAAATCTATCGGTCTCAGCCTTGAATATACTCAACGACTGAGCCTCCACAGCCCTCTGGGGTAGAGAATTCCAAAGATTCACAACCCTCTGAGTGAAGAAATTCCTCCTCATCTCAGTCTTAAATGTCCGACCCCTTATCCTGAGACTGTGTCCCCTAGTTCTAGACTCTTCAGCCAGGGGAAGCAACCTCTCAGCATCGACCCTGTCAAGCCCCTTCAGAATCTTACGTTTCAATGAGATCACCTCTCATTCTTCTAAACTCCAGAGAGTATAGGCCCATTCTACTCAATCTCTCCCCATAGGACAACCCTCTCATCCCAGGAATCAATCTAGTGAACCTTCATTGCACTGCCTCCAAGGCAAGTATATCCTTCCTTAAATAGGGAGAACAAAACTGTACACAGTACTCCAGGTGTGGTCTCACCAAAACCCTGTACAATTGTAGTAAGACTTCCTTACTCTTGTACTCCAACCCCCTTGCAAGAAAGGCCAATTACAAGCATGCAGCAAATAAACTCCAGTTATGTGGAGAGACTGGAGAAGCTGGGATTGCTCTCCTTAGAGCAGAGAAGGTTAAGGGGAGATTTAATCGAGGTGTTCAAAATCATGAAGGGTTTTGATAGAGTAAATAAGGAGAAACTGTTTCCAGTGGCAGGAGGGTCGGTAATCAGAGGACACAGATTTAAGATAATTGGTGAAAGAACCAGAGGTGGAGATGAGATTTTTTTATGCAGCGTGTTGTTCTGATCTGGAACAGATTCAATAATAACTTTCAAAAGGGAATTGGATAAATACTTGAAAAGGAAACACTTGTAGGGCTAATGGGGAAAGAGCAAGGGAGTGGGACTAATTGGATAGCTCAATCAAAGAGTCAGCACAAGCACGATGGGCCGAATAGCCTCCTTCTGTGCTGTATGATTCTCCCTCCTTTAGGGCCGAGTCCGGAGAGAAAGAGAGAGAGAAAAAATATGGAAGAAACTCTAATTGTAACGAGGTCAGAAAATAAAAACCTGGGCTTGGTGGACAAGGTAATTGGAGAAGATTCTCTGGTGTTAAATGCTGGGCTGGAGGAGGACAGGGCGACTGAAGGAGTTCACAGGGATTTGGGGCCTTGGGAGAGAATGAGAAGGAGACGGCAGGAGGTGGGGAGGGAGAGGGACGGGTGGGACTCTGTCTCTTGTTACCTGTCGAGCAGTGATGTTTCTCAGATTACACTGCATTGTAAATGTGCGTGTGTGTATATATATATATATATATATATATAGATATTGTGTTCGCGTGCACCCCTGCGTCACACAGACTGGCCGTCACAGTGAGCTGCGAGATGTTTCGCTGAACTTGTAGGATGCTGCCTCCTTCCCGGGAGACTTGCAGTTACACTGAGAGCGAGAGGATGTTTACAAATCACATTGGACCGAGTCACGGTCTCAGAATTCGCACGTGTGCCCGTTCTTCATGTGCTGCCCGCAGCTCACTGTCCCCGTCAAACACTCCCCGGGGCAGGTACAGCACGGGTTAGATACAGAGTAAAGCTCCCTCTACACTGTCCCGTCAAACACTCCCAGGGCAGGTACAGGGTTAGATACAGAGTAAAGCTCCCTCTACACTGTCCCATCAAACACTCCCAGGGCAGGTACAGCACGGGTTAGATACAGAGTAAAGCTCCCTCTACACTGTCCCATCAAACACTCCCAGGGCAGGTACAGGGTTAGATACAGAGTAAAGCTCCCTCTACACTGTCCCATCAAACACTCCCAGGGCAGGTACAGGGTTAGATACAGAGTAAAGCTCCCTCTACACTGTCCCATCAAACACTCCCAGGGCAGGTACAGGGTTAGATACAGAGTAAAGCTCCCTCTACACTGTCCCGTCAAACACTCCCAGGGCAGGTACAGCACGGGTTAGATACAGAGTAAAGCTCCCTCTACACTGTCCCGTCAAACACTCCCAGGGCAGGTACAGCACGGGTTAGATACAGAGTAAAGCTCCCTCTACACTGTCCCGTCAAACACTCCCAGGGCAGGTACAGCACGGGTTAGATACAGAGTAAAGCTCCCTCTACACTGTCCCGTCAAACACTCCCAGGGCAGGTACAGCACGGGTTAGATACAGAGTAAAGCTCCCTCTACACTGTCCCGTCAAACACTCCCAGGGCAGGTACAGCACGGGTTAGATACAGAGTAAAGCTCCCTCTACACTGTCCCGTCAAACACTCCCAGGGCAGGTACAGCACGGGTTAGATACAGAGTAAAGCTCCCTCTACACTGTCCCGTCAAACACTCCCAGGGCAGGTACAGCACGGGTTAGATACAGAGTAAAGCTCCCTCTACACTGTCCCGTCAAACACTCCCAGGGCAGGTACAGCACGGGTTAGATACAGAGTAAAGCTCCCTCTACACTGTCCCATCAAACACTCCCAGGGCAGGTACAGGGTTAGATACAGAGTAAAGCTCCCTCTACACTTTCCCGTCAAACACTCCCAGGGTAGGTACAGGGTTAGATACAGAGTAAAGCTCCCTCTACACTGTCCCGTCAAACACTCCCAGGGCAGGTACAGCACGGGTTAGATACAGAGTAAAGCTCCCTCTACACAGTCCCGTCAAACACTCCCAGGGCAGGTACAGCACGGGTTAGATACAGAGTAAAGCTCCCTCTACACTGTCCCATCAAACACTCCCAGGGCAGGTACAGGGTTAGATACAGAGTAAAGCTCCCTCTACACTGTCCCATCAAACACTCCCAGGGCAGGTACAGGGTTAGATACAGAGTAAAGCTCCCTCTATTGCATCAGTGTGAAACATCCATTTCTCACTCCTGTCTCCGAGTGAGATTTGACAATCTTTGATGTGATTCAAAGTCCAGGAAGTGCTGAGTTGATGCAGTGAACAGGCGGGGGCGGCCCCTGAACATCTAACACACAAAAGTGTAATTCCGACTGTCTCCACATTTAAACCATTCGCAAAACTCTGCCTGGAAATTCTCCAGCTCCGGAGGCTGGACTCATGCGTTAGAGATTCAGCCTGAAATCATCTCCTCCAGCTACCTCCTGGTGCCTCCAGTGGGTACCTGGGTGTCGAACTGAGCTGGATACCTCCCCCTCTCTCCTCCCCAACCCTAATCTTTGATCCTTACCCCAATCTCAGCAGTAAGGGGTAACACCGCAATAGACCTCAGTACCATGGGGCTTTGGAGAGGGGGGGGGGGGGTTCATAATTCAGACAATGTCCCGATGGCTGTCCAGTGACCCCTGCCCAGAAGGGGTTGGCATGAGGGAGAGGGACACGGGTCCGGGGTGGGAGGGGGTTAGGGCGGGTGAGAAATTTGGCAGTGCTTCCCCCTGTGGTCGAATAGCTCGCAAGCCAGAGGGCAGTTTCCAGGCGAGAGGAGACGTAAAAAGAGAGAGAGAGAGAGAGAGGGGAAGAAGAGACAATCTGCCTCCCACACAAGCAAAACAAAAAAAACAGCAGCAGCCTTCAAGGACGGGGCCCCAGACAGGTAAATTCATCCTCCTCCAGTCCCTCCCTCCCTCGGTTCTGCGGAGCCAGAGAGCAGCCGCTTGGCTCTGCTCCTCCCTCCAGGGTCTCCTGTCAAGCTTCAAGTCAGGCAGCCGGGAGATGAGCCAAGGATCTGGGCATTTGCATGCAGTCCCCGAGTGAACAGACCCGAACCTCTGGACATAAAAGTAAGTCCAAATTTTTTTGTTTTCTTTGCAATCGTCTGATGGGCTTGGTGGAGCGGAGGGAATGGATTTATTACTGACCGAGGGCGAGTCCCCTCTATCTCCACACTGATCCCCAGTTACTGCTGATTTTGTTCAAGACCACGATTTGGATGTTCTGTTTGCTGTAATGATTGGAAAAGGGAAGATTATTCCCTCTCTCCTGCTCACTCCCCGTACCCTTTAATATCCCACCCAGTCTAATCCCTCTCTCCTGCTCACTCCCCATACCCTTTAATATCCCACCCAGTCTAATCTCCCTCTCCTGCTCACTCCCCATACCCTTTAATATCCCACCCAGTCTAATCCCACTCTCCCCCTCACTCCCCATACCCTTTAATATCCCCCCAGTCTAATCCCACTCTCCCCCTCACTCCCCACACCCTTTAATATCCCACCCAGTCTAATCCCTCTCTCCTGCTCACTCCCCGTACCCTTTAATATCCCACCCAGTCTAATCCCTCTCTCCTGCTCACTCCCCGTACCCTTTAATATCCCACCCAGTCTAATCCCACTCTCCCCTCACTCCCCATACCCTTTAATATCCCACCCAGTCTAATCCCTCTCTCCTGCTCATTCCCCATACCCTTTAATATCCCACCCAGTCTAATCCCACTCTCCCCCTCACTCCCCATACCCTTTAATATCCCACCCAGTCTAATCCCTCTCTCCTGCTCATTCCCCATACCCTTTAATATCCCACCCAGTCTAATCCCATTCTCCTGCTCACTCCCCATACCCTTTAATATCCCACCCAGTCTAATCCCACTCTCCCCCTCACTCCCCATACCCTTTAATATCCCACCCAGTCTAATCCCTCTCTCCTGCTCACTCCCCACACCCTTTAATATCCCACCCAGTCTAATCCCTCTCTCCCCCTCACTCCCCATACCCTTTAATATCCCACCCAGTCTAATCCCTCTCTCCCCCTCACTCCCCATACCTTTTAATATCCCACCCAGTCTAATCCCTCTCTCCCCCTCACTCCCCGTACCCTTTAATATCCCACCCAGTCTAATCCCCCACTCTCCCCCTCACTCCCCGTACCCTTTAATATCCCACCCAGTCTAATCCCTCTCTCCCCCTCACTCCCCATACCCTTTAATATCCCACCCAGTCTAATCCCACTCTCCCCCTCACTCCCCGTACCCTTTAATATCCCACCCAGTCTAATCCCACTCTCCCCCTCACTCCCCATACCCTTTAATATCCCACCCAGTCTAATCCCACTCTCCCCCTCACTCCCCGTACCCTTTAATATCCCACCCAGTCTAATCCCACTCTCCCCCTCACTCCCCATACCCTTTAATATCCCACCCAGTCTAATTCACTCTCCCCCTCACTCCCCGTACCCTTTAATATCCCATCCAGTCTAATCCCACTCTCCCCCTCATTCCCCATACCCTTTAATATCCCACCCAGTCGAATCCCACTCTCCCCCTCATTCCCCATACCCTTTAATATCCCACCCAGTCTAATCCCACTCTCCCCCTCACTCCCCGTACCCTTTAATATCCCACCCAGTCTAATCCCACTCTCCCCCTCACTCCCCATACCCTTTAATATCCCACCCAGTCTAATTCACTCTCCCCCTCACTCCCCGTACCCTTTAATATCCCATCCAGTCTAATCCCACTCTCCCCCTCATTCCCCATACCCTTTAATATCCCACCCAGTCGAATCCCACTCTCCCCCTCATTCCCCATACCCTTTAATATCCCACCCAGTCTAATCCCACTCTCCCCTCACTCCCCACACCCTTTAATATCCCACCCAGTCTAATCCCACTCTCCCCTCACTCCCCGGACCCTTTAATATCCCACTCAGTCTAATCCCACTCCCCTGCTCATTCCCCGTACCCTTTAATATCCCACCCAGTCTAATCCCCCCTCCCCTCACTCCGCATATGCTTTAATATCCCACCCAGTCTAATCCCACTCTCCCCCTCACTCCCCATACCCTTTAATATCCCACCCAGTCTAATCCCACTCTCCCCCTCACTCCCCACACCCTTTAATATCCCACCCAGTCGAATCCCACGCTCCCCCTCATTCCCCATACCCTTTAATATCCCACCCAGTCTAATCCCACTCTCCCCTCACTCCCCACACCCTTTAATATCCCACCCAGTCTAATCCCACTCTCCCCTCACTCCCCATACCCTTTAATATCCCACCCAGTCTAATCCCACTCTCCCCCTCACTCCCCGGACCCTTTAATATCCCACTCAGTCTAATCCCACTCCCCTGCTCATTCCCCGTACCCTTTAATATCCCACCCAGTCTAATCCCCCTCTCCCCTCACTCCCCATACCCTTTAATATCCCACCCAGTCTAATCCCCCCTCCCCTCACTCCGCATATGCTTTAATATCCCACCCAGTCTAATCCCACTCTCCCCCTCACTCCCTATACCCTTTAATATCCCACCCATTCTAATCCCACTCTCCCCCTCACTCCCCATACCCTTTAATATCCCACCCAGTCTAATCCCCCTCTCCCCCTCACTCCCCACACCCTTTAATATCCCACCCAGTCTAATCCCCCTCACTCCCCACACCCTTTAATATCCCACCCAGTCTAATCCCCCTCTCCTGCTCACTGCCCACACTCTTTAATACCCCCCCAGTCTAATCCCATGTGTGCACTGCGTGTGTATGTTTGTAGTTGTCTGTGAAGACAGGATTAGGTTCCGCGATGGTGCCCCCCACGGTCGAATAGCGTGCCGACACTGCTGAAGAATGACCACCTGGGTGTGGTACTGGAGGGAATCCAGCGAGTGGTAGCACCTTGCGGAGGAGGGTGGCGGGGCGGGGGACCGGAGCGGGAGAAAAACGGGGAGGGGGTTGGGATTTGGGACAAGGCAGGTGGCAAATATTTCCACCTCCCCACTAAGACCAGGAACGTTGTGTGAATAGTAAACGCTAAATTCAAAAATCAAAGGGCCGTGTTATTTTTGCGGCCGAAGACACCTGGGCTGGGCCCAGAGCCAGGGTTCGTGCTGCACGAAGCCCCCAGGTGGGAGAGCGGGTTTCAGGAGCATGTTTCGTCTCGTCTTGTGGAGGGTGGGTCGCAGCCCCGCCCCCTTCCTGTACCCCCGCCGCACCCAAAGCTTTGTGTTCTGAATCCAGTGCAAAAACAGCAAACGTTGGTGAACTGGAACAGGAGGGCTGACATTGTGGGGGAGGATGCCTTTACAAAACCTTAAAAATAAGAGGCAGACACACATATGAATACAAGCAGAGGACGGGCGAAGGAAGAAAGGGCTGGCATTTATATAGCGACTTCTGGATGTCCCACAGTGCTTTACAGCCAATGAAATACTTTTTTGAAGTGTAGTCACTGTTGTAATGTAGGAAACGCAGCAGCCAATTTGCGCACAGCAAGATCCCACAAACAGCAATGTGATAATGGCCAGATCATCTGTTTCATGTGATGTTGGTTGAGGGATAAATATTGGCCCCAGGACCCCGGGGAGAACTCCCCCCCTGCTCTTCTTCCAATAGTGGCCGTGGGATCTTTTACGCCCATCGGAGAGGGGCAGACGGGGCCTCGGTTTAACGTCTCATCCGAAAGACGGCACCTCCGGCAGTGCAGCACTCCCTCAGTACCGGCACTGGGAGTGTCGGCTTGGATTATGGGCTCAAGTCTCTGGAGTGGGGGCTCGAACCCACGACCTCCTGACTCAGAGCGGGGAGGGAGAGAAAGAGAGAGACCCACTGAACCACAGCTGATAAGGAGAGTGGGGAATTAATGTGAATACAACAGACAAACCCAGAGAGAGTAGAGTAATGTGACAACAGGCTAGTGATAGACAGAAACATTAAGAGATTAAAGAGATAAAGGGCATGTCAGTGGGCAGGGAGATGAAGGAGTGTCAGGAAATGGGACAAAATGGGAGAGACGGGGAATATGGGGTCTAATGTGGAATCAAAACCAGTTTGAAAACGAGGATAAGGTCAAAGTGTTAAGTTATTGAAGTGAATTAATGACCAGAGGGTTACAGGGTACCTGGAATAGACAGTAAAGCTCCCTCTACACCATCCCATCAAACACTCCCAGGGCAGGTACAGCACGGGTTATACACAGAGTAAAGCTCCTTCTACACTGTCCCATCAAACACTCCCAGGGCAGGTACAGGGTTAGATACAGAGTAAAGCTCCCTCTACACTGTCCCATCAAACACTCCCAGGGCAGGTACAGGGTTAGATACAGAGTAAAGCTCCCTCTACACTGTCCCATCAAACACTCCCAGGGCAGGTACAGGGTTAGATACAGAGTAAAGCTCCCTCTACACTGTCCCATCAAACACTCCCAGGGCAGGTACAGGGTTAGATACAGAGTAAAGCTCCCTCTACACTGTCCCGTCAAACACTCCCAGGGCAGGTACAGGGTTAGTTACAGAGTAAAGCTCCCTCTACACTGTCCCATCAAACACTCCCAGGGCAGGTACAGCGTTAGATACAGAGTAAAGCTCCCTCTACACTGTCCCATCAAACACTCCCAGGGCAGGTACAGGGTTAGATACAGAGTAAAGCTCCCTCTACACTGTCCCGTCAAACACTCCCAGGGCAGGTAGAAACATCGGATCATAGGAACAGGAGGAGGCCATTCAGCCCCTCGAGCCTGTTCTGCCATTCAATGAGATCATTGCTGATCTGTGACCTAACTCCATCTACCCTCCTTAGCCCCCATATCCCTTTGGTTAACAAAAATCTATCAATCTCCGTTTGCGGAAGAGAGTTCCAAACTTCTACCACCCTTTGTGTGTCGATGTGTTTCCTAACTTCACTCCTGAAAGCCCTGGCTCTAATTTTCAGGCCATGTCCCCTCGTCCTCGACTCCCCAACCAGCAGAAATAGTTTCTCTCTATCTACCCTATCAGTTCCCCTTAATATCTTGAAAACTTTGAACAAATCGCCCCTTAATCTTCTAAATTCCAGGGAATACAACCCCAGTTTGTGTAATCGCTCCTTGTAATTTAACCCTTGGAGTCCAGGTATCATTCTGGTAAATCTACACTGCGCTCCCTCCAAGGCCAATATATCTTTCCTGAGGTGCGGTGCCCAGAACTGAACACAGTATCTCCGGGTGTGGTCTAACCAGGGTTTTGTATAGCTGTAGCATAAATTCTACCCCCTTGTATTCGAGTCCTCTGGATATAAAGGCCAGCATTCCATTGGCCTTTTTGATTATTTTCTGTACCTGTCCATGACATTTTAATGATCTATGTACATGGACCCCTCAGTCTCTTTGAACCTCCACTGTTTCGAGCTTTTCACCATTTAGAAAGTACTCTGATCTCTCCTTTTTAGGTCCAAAGTGGATGACCTCACACTTGCCGACATTGAAATCCATTTGCCACAGTTTTGCCCATTCACTGAATCTATTAATATCTCTGTCATTTTATGCTTCCATCTACACTGCTTACAATGCTGCCTATCTTTGTGTCGCGGCAAACTTGGACATGAGGCTCTCTATCCCGTCACCTAATTCGTTAGTAAATACAGTGAATAGTTGAGGCCCTAACACAGATCCCTGTGGGACCCCACTAGTCACATCCTGCCAAGGTGGGACACCTGGCCGAGGTACTCACATTGGCGGGATGTGACTAGTGGTGTCCCACATGGATCTGACCCGTAGAGCCCTCTGGAGATGGGGAGACTTCCTCCCCACCCCCCCCCCCGTCACTGGAAGCTCCGATTGCCCACAGACCCGGAGGTGAGACTGGATCGGGGAACAGACCAGGTCAAACAAGAGGGGCAGCCCCTGAGGCAGGCTGGTGTCATCTGCTAGACCAGAGTGCCCCTCGCTGAGAGGGGGCTTCATGTTTGGATCGCCCCCCGGGCTCCGCCTCCGTACCCTGCTGCAGTGCCCCTCCCTCCCTGCCACGGCCGAGAGGCAGTGGGGTAAAGGAATGTTTTTTAGGACAAGGAACACTTTGCCACTTCAGTGAATATTTGTGCATTATTGATGTCTCTTCTGAAAGAGCTACAATGAATAATGTATCCGGGTGTGGTGTTTGGGGCTGTGCGTCTACAGCTGGTAAGATCTCACCATGAGAGCCCCAGGCCAGTCATCTCACTGAGGCAGTGTAACCACAAGAGGCTCGTAGTCTCTGTCAGGGCTGGATCTGACCCCTGGTCCCAGAATTCGAAGGACAGATTTGTTTTATTCATTCATGGGATGTGGGCGTCGCTGGCATTTATTGCCCATCCCTAACTGCCCCTTGAGAAGGTGGTGGTGAGCCGCCTTCTTGAACCGCTGCAGTCCGTGTGGTGACGGTTCTCCCACAGTGCTGTTCGGAAGGGAGTTCCAGGATTTTGACCCAGCGACGATGAAGGAACGGCCGATATATTTCCAAGTCGGGATGGTGTGTGACTTGGAGGGGAACGTGCAGGTGGTGTTGTTCCCATGTGCCTGCTGCTCTTGTCCTTTGAGGTGGTAGAGGTCGCGGGTTTGGGAGGTGCTGTTGAAGAAGCCTTGGCGAGTTGCTGCAGTGCATCCTGTGGATGGTCCACACTGCAGCCACAGTGCGCCGGTGGTGAAGGGAGTGAATGTTTAGGGTGGTGGATGGGATGCCAATCAAGCGGGCTGCTTTATCTTGGATGGTGTCGAGCTTCTTGAGTGTTGTTGGAGCTGCACTCATCCAGGCAAGTGGAGAGTATTCCATCACACTCCTGACTTGTGCCTTGTAGACGGTGGAAAGGCTTTGGGGAGTCAGGAGGTGAGTCACTCACCGCAGAATACCCAGCCTCTGACCTGCTCTCGTAGCCACAGTATTTATATGGCTGGTCCAGTTAAGTTTCTGGTCAATGGTGACCCCCAGGATGTTGATGGTGGGGGATTCGGCGATGGTAATGCCGTTGAATGTCAAGGGGAGGTGGTTAGACTCTCTCTTGTTGGAGATGGTCATTGCCGGGCACTTGTCTGGTGCGAATGTTACTTGCCAATCGAGCAGGCTGCTTTGTCCCGGATGGTGTCGAGCTTCTTGAGGCAAGTGGAGAGTATTCCATCACACCCCTGACGCAGTGTCTCACTCTGTCCCACATGAGATCAAGTGAACCGACATGAAACCCAGAGGGTGTTAGGAGAGGCCTGAAACCCTGTGCCAGCCAGTGCCCCATCACAGACCTCGATCGGCACCAACTGGACTGGATTGGCACTGTGGAGAGGACGAGACCCTTCGTCCCCTCTATCTGAGGCTGGGACTGAATGGCCCCTGAGCCCAGCTCCCAGAATCAGTCGCATTCACTTGCTCTCTCCCTCCACACTCAACACACCACACACACTTCAACCCTGTTGCCAGAGACTGAAGTCAGCTCCTAAAGGGAATGTTTCAGATGAAGCTGATTTAATTAATTTTGAGCGAATGGCCTGAAGAAGCAAAAGCAGAAGCAAGTGCTCCTGGACTGGTGGCTCTGAGCCACAGCTCTGACCTCAAGAAGTAAACCACGATTTAAAAGGCAACATTAATTGGAAGCCAGAATTCCCCCTTGTGCGACTGCATTTGATGTATTGCAGTAAAGGATGACCTAACATCGAGAACAGCCCCTCCCTCAGTGAGGGAGCCTGAGATAAATGCACAGCCTCGACTAAAAACTGGCTCTCAGCCCTCTCGATGCGAGTGAGAACTGTTCATTACTTTTCCTGTCTCCAAAAGACGATTTTCGAAGGTAAGTTTGTCTCTGTGTTAACATTTTTTCACACTCTGTCTGTTTCTGACGAGGCTGGGCCCAGGTAAACGAGAGGGGCATCTGCTCTAATCATCCTCGAAGTGTGTGTGTGTGTTTTTCTGTGTGTGTCTGTGTGAGCGATTGTGTTTGTGTGTCTCTGTGGGTGTGTCTCTGTGTGTGATTGTGTGTACATGTGAGTGAGTAGCTTTCTGTATGTTTCTGTGTGTATTTCTGTGTGTATCAGTATATGTATGTGTTTCTGTGTAAGTATATGCATGTTTCTGTGTGTGTGAGTATATGTGTGTGTTATTTGTTTATTCGTTCATGGGATGTGGGCATCGCTGGCGAGGCCGGCATTTATTGTCCATCCCTAATTGCCCCTTGAGAAGGTGGTGGTGAGCCGCCTTCTTGAACCGCTGCAGTCCGTGTGGTGAAGGTTCTCCCACAGTGCTGTTAGGAAGGGAGTTCCAGGATTTTGACCCAGCGACGATGAAGGAACGGCGATATATTTCCAAGTCGGGATGGTGTGTGACTTGGAGGGGAACGTGCAGGTGGTGTTGTTCCCATGTGCCTGCTGCTCTTGTCCTTCTAGGTGGTCGAGGTCGCGGGTTTGGGAGGTGCTGTCGAAGAAGTCTTGGCGAGTTGCTGCAGTGCATCCTGTGGATGGTACACACTGCAGCCACGGTGCGCCGGTGGTGAAGGGAGTGAATGTTTAGGGTGGTGGATGGGGTGCCAATCAAGCGGGCTGCTTTGTCCTGGATGGTGTCGAGCTTCTTGAGTGTTGTTGGAGCTGCACTCATCCAGGCAAGTGGAGAGTATTCCATCACACTCCTGACTTGTGCCTTGTAGATGGTGGAAAGGCTTTGGGGAGTCAGGAGGTGAGTCACTCGCCGCAGAATACCCAGCCTCTGACCTGCTCTCGTAGCCACAGTATTTATATGGCTGGTCCAGTTAAGTTTCTGGTCAATGGTGACCCCCAGAATGTTGATGGTGGGGGATTCGGTGATGGTAATGCTGTTGAATGTCAAGGGGAGGTGGTTGGACTCTCTCTTGTTGGAGATGGTCATTTCCTGGCACTTGTCAGGCACGAATGTTACTTGTCACTTATCAGCCCAAGCCTGGATGTTGTCCAGGTCTTGCTGCATGCGGGCTTGGACTGCTTCATTATCTGAGGGGTTGCAAATGGAACTGAACACTGTGCAGTCATCAGCGAACATCCCCATTTCTGATCTTATGATGGAGGGATGGTCATTGATGAAGCAGCTGAAGATGGTTGGGCCTAGGACACTGCCCTGAGGAACTCCTGCAGCAATGCCCTGGGGCTGAGATGATTGGCCTCCAACAACCACTACCATCTTCCTTTGTGCTAGGTATGACTCCAGCCACTGGAGAGTTTTCCCCCTGATTCCCATTGACTTCAATTTTACTAGGGCTCCTTGGTGCCACACTCGGTCAAATGCTGCCTGATGTCAAGGGCAGTCACACTCACCTCACCTCTGGAATTCAGCTCTTTTGTCCATGTTTGGACCAAGGCTGTAATGAGGTCTGGAGCTGAGTGGTCCTGGCAGAATCCAAACTGAGCATCGGTGAGCAGATTATTGGTGAGTAAGTGCCGCTTGATAGCACTGTCGACGACACCTTCCATCACTTTGCTGATGATTGAGAGTAGACTGATGGGGCGGTAATTGGCCGGATTCGATTTGTTCTGCTTTTTGTGGACAGGACATACCTGGGCAATTTTCCACATTGTCGGGTAGATGCCAGTGTTGTAGCTGTACTGGAACAGCTTGGCTCGAGGCGCAGCTAGTTCTGGAGCACGAGTCTTCAGCACTACAGCTGGGATGTTGTCGGGGCCCATAGCCTTTGCTGTATCCAGTGCACTCAGCCGTTTCTTGATATCACGTGGAGTGAATCGAATTGGCCGAAGACTGGCTTCTGCGATGGTGGGGATATCGGGAGGAGGCCGAGATGGATCATCCACTCAGCACTTCTGGCTGAAGATGGTTGCAAACGCTTCAGCCTTGTCTTTTGCACTCACGTGCTGGACTCCGCCATCATTGAGAATGGGGATGTTTGCAGAGCCTCCTCCTCCCGTTAGTTGTTTAATTGTCCACCACCATTCACGACTGGATGTGGCAGGACTGCAGAGCTTTGATCTGATCCGTTGGTTGTGGAATCACTTAGCTCTGTCTATAGCATGTTGCTTCCGCTGTTTAGCATGCATGTAGTCCTGAATTGTAGCTTCACCAGGTTGGCACCTCATTTTTAGGTATGCCTGGTGCTGCTCCTGGCATGCTCTTCTACACTCCTCATTGAACCAGGGTTGATCCCCTGGCTTGTTGGTAATGGTAGAGTGAGGAATATGCTGGGCCATGAGGTTACAGATTGTGCTGGAATACAATTCTGCTGCTGCTGATGGCCCACAGCGCCTCATGGATGCCCAGTTTTGAGCTGCTAGATCTGTTCTGAATCTATCCCATTTAGCACGGTGGTAGTGCCACACAACACGTTGGATGGTGTCCTCAGTGCGAAGATGGGATTTCATCTCCACGAGGACTGTGCGGTGGTCACTCCCACCGATACTGTCATGGACAGATGCATTTGCGACAGGTAGATTGGTGAGGACGAGGTCAAGTAAGTTTTTCCCTCGTGTTGGTTCGCTCACCACCTGCCGCAGGCCCAGTCTGGCAGCTATGTCCTTCAGGACTCGGCCAGCTCGGTCAGTAGTGGTACTACCGAGCCACTCTTGGTGTGGTTTCTCTGTATGTGTCTGTGTGTGTGTTTCTGTGTGTCTGTATGTGTGTCTGTGAGTATATGTGTGTGTTCTCTTGTATAAGTGAGTTTGTGCATTTTCCCCATTTTCCTTTGGAGGAGGTGAGCCTAGGTGGCTATTCAACTGTGGAAGCCATCACAGCCTAGCCTGATTCCTTTCTCTCCCAGTGCACCCCTGCGCTTTCCACCGAATGGGGGCGGGAACTCCCGCTGAATCATTGTTGTCGTTCTCCTCCGCTCCACCTCCCCAGCCCAGGGGGCACCGATGCCAATCGCAGTGGGCCCTTGCCACTCTGGGATCAGCTGGCTCGGCGGTGGGTGGGTGGGGGGAGCGGCCTGCTCTGGCTCCCCATCCCTCCCTCACTGAGCTTTACCTCAGAAGCCTGGCTGAAGGCCCCAAGTTTGGATGAAGGCCCAAAGCCTGGGAGAAGGCCCGAAGCCCCGTAGCGCAAAGGTTGAAAAGGGCAGGCTAGCGAATGAGGTGAGACAAGAGGCGTTCGGGGAGGCCAGGCTTGGGCCGCAGATTGTTGGAGGAAGGGAAGACCGAGGGAGGGGAGACGTCACACCCATTCCAAGGCCTTAAAGTTACAGAAAATAGGGCCCAGCCCTGGTATCAGATTCAGGGACAGTGCTACCAGTGGCAGCTGCCCCGCTGTGCTCACCGCTCCAAGTGGCCATTCTTCACGAGTCTTTCACCCTGTTGGCTATTCAACCACAGGGGGCATCGCAACCCTCCCCACTCGCCTGCAGGGCTCTTTGGATAGCAGTCAGGAGCAGGTGCCCTGGGCGATCTCTTCCCCTCCTCCCCCTAATGTGGGGTGAGGGGAGGGGGCAATGAGGCAAACTGCAGCCCCCCCCCCTAGTGTGGCTGAGATCAGTTATGTCTTGGTGGGGGTGGGGGAGAGGTGGGGGAACCTGGTCTTTAGAGGCTCAGGATCGCACGAGGGAAGGATGGGGAGGGGAGGGGAGATGTGGAGGGGAGGGGGAAGAGGAGGAGTGGAGAGGGAGGGGCAGAAAGAGGGGAGGGAGGGGAAGAAGGGGGAGGGAAGGGGAGGAGGAGGGGGAATGGAGGGATGGGGAGGTGGAGGGGAGGGGAAAGGGAGGGGAGGGAGGGGTTGGGGAGGAGGGGGAGAAGGAGGGGGAAGGGACGGGAGGGGGAGTGGGGATAGGGAGAGGAGGAGGGGGGAGGAGGAGAGGAGGGGAGGAAAAGGAGGAGAAGGAGGAGGGAGGGGAACGGTGTTTAACCATTTCTAATCGGCCTCCATGGCACCCACCCTCTTTTCCTCTGTCTTGCTCAGTGAGAGCCTCGGAGTCTGAGGCCAAGCTCCCTCCCAAGGGCGAGCAGCCTGGTGTCTCCTTCTTGTCTGACGCGGTGCCTCCTGAGTGGGAGGAGGTCCAGGCCAGCGCCAACGTGATGAAGAAGAAGACGGTGCTCGCCATCTTGGTCGTTGTCCTCACTTACCTCGTGGTCGGTGCGACCATCTTCCAGCTACTGGAGCAGCCCTTCGAGAGCTCACTGCAGACCTCCATCCTGGAGGCCAGGAGGAGCTTCCTGGACGAATATCAGTGCGTGGATTCACTGCGGCTGGACCAGCTCATGGAGGTGAGGTGGCGGAGAGCATGGGGTGGTCGCTGAGGGGGTGGGAGGGGAGGGGAGGGCGTGGTGGGCTGGTAGGGTTGGGTTCTACCTCAAGGGAATGTTCTCCATTGGGTTCTACCTCAAGGGAACGTTCTCTGTTGGGTTCTACCTCAAGGGAACGTTCTCCGTTGGGTTCTACGACAAGGGAACGTTCTCTGTTGGGTTCTACCTCAAGGGAACGTTCTCCGTTGGGTTCTACCTCAAGGGAACGTTCTCCGTTGGGTTCTACCTCAAGGGAACGTTCTCTGTTGGGTTCTACCTCAAGGGAACGTTCTCCGTTGGGTTCTACGACAAGGGAACGTTCTCTGTTGGGTTCTACCTCAAGGGAACGTTCTCCGTTGGGTTCTACCTCAAGGGAATGTTCTCCGTTGGGTTCTACCTCAAGGGAATGTTGTCCGTTGGGATCTACGACAAGGTCACGTTCTCCGTTGGGTTCTACCTCAAGGGAACATTCTCCGTTGGGTTCTACGACAAGGGAATGTTCCCCATTGGGTTCTACGACAAGGGAACGTTCTCCGTTGGGTTCTACGACAAGGGAACGTTCTCCATTGGGTTCTACGATAAGGGAACATTCTCCATTGGGTTCTACGACAAGGGAACGTTCTCCGTTGGGTTCTACGACAAGGGAACATTCTCCGTTGGGTTCTACGATAAGGGAACATTCTCCATTGGGTTCTGCGACAAGGGAACATTCTCCGTTGGGTTCTACGATAAGGGAACATTCTCCATTGGGTTCTACGACAAGGGAACGTTCTCCGTTGGGTTCTACGATAAGGGAACATTCTCCATTGGGTTCTACGACAAGGGAACGTTCTCCATTGGGTTCTACATCAAGGGAACATTCTCCGTTGGGTTCTACGACAAGGGAATGTTCCCCGTTGGGTTCTATGATAAGGGAACATTCTCCATTGGGTTCTACGACAAGGGAACGTTCTCCGTTGGGTTCTACGATAAGGGAACGTTCTCCGTTGGGTTCTACGACAAGGGAACGTTCTCCGTTGGGTTCTACGACAAGGGAACGTTCTCTGTTGGGTTCTACATCAAGGGAACGTTCTCCGTTGAGCAGTACCTGGTTGGAGATCGAGTGCCCGGTGCGATGACCCCCTCTCCAATCCCTGTGCACTCGGTCCAACAAGGCTCCTCCACCAGAGGTCCAGGAATTACATCGAATGTACAGCACAGAAACAGGCCATTCGGCCCATCTGGTCTATGCTGGTGTTTATGCTCCACACGAGCCTCCTCCCTCCCCTCTTCATCTCACCCTATCACCATATCCTTCTATTCCTTTCTCCCTCATGTGTTTATCGAGCTTCCCCTTAAATGTATCTATTCTATTCACCTCAACTACTCCATGTGGGAGTGAGTTCCACATTCTCACCACTCTCTGGGTAAAGAAGTTTCTCCTGAATTCCCTATTGGATTTATTAGTGACTATCTTATATTTATGCCCCCTAGTTCTGGTCTCCCCCACAAGTGGGAACATCTTCTCTCCGTCTACCCTATCAAAACCCCTTCATAATTTTAAAGACCTCTATCAGGTCACCCCTCAGCCTTCTCTCTTCTAGAGAAAAGAGCCCCAGCCTGTTCAGCCTTTCCTGATAGTTATAACCTCTCAGTTCTGGTATCATCCTTGTGAATCTTTTTTGCACCTTCTCCAGTGCCTCTATATCCTTTCTATAATATGGAGACCGGAACTGTTCACAATACTCCCAGTGTGGTCTAACCAAGGTTCGATACAGGTTTAACAAAACTTCTTTGCTTTTTAATTCTATCCCTCTAGAAATGAACCCCAGTGCTTGATTTCCAATTTTTTATGGCCTTATTAACCTGCGTTGCTACTTTTAGTGATTTGTGTATCTGTACCCCCAGATCCCTCTGCTCCTCCATCCCATTCAGACTCTTATTATCCGAGCAGTGTGCGGTCTCCTTATTCTTCCTACCAAAACAAACCACCTCACACTCATCGATATTGAAATTCATTTGCCGATTACACGCCCATTCTGGAAGTTTATTAATGTCGTCCTGTATTTTGTCACAATCCTCCTCGGTATTAACTACACCCTCATTTTGGCAAATTTCGTCCTCAAATTTTGAAATTATGCTTCCGATTCCCGAGTCCAAATCATTAATGTAAACGGTGAGCAACGATAGTCCCAGCACCGATCCCTGTGGAACACCACTTCCCACCGTCCGCCAGTCTGAGTAACGACCCTTAACCCCGACTCTCCGTTTTCTGTTTTGTGGCCAGCTTGCTATCCATTCTGCTAC
The DNA here is from genome assembly GCF_035084215.1 of Heptranchias perlo. Taxonomy (NCBI): domain Eukaryota; kingdom Metazoa; phylum Chordata; class Chondrichthyes; order Hexanchiformes; family Hexanchidae; genus Heptranchias; species Heptranchias perlo. Next base: position 4,439,326 of record NC_090367.1, on the reverse strand, counting down.
CTGTCCCCTGACTCCACATTCTCCGACCTTGGTCATGAGCCTACAATGCGGTACCTCATCAAAGACCTTTTGAAAATCCAAATATATTACATCTACTACACTACCCTTATCTACCCTCTCTGTTACTTCGTCAAAGAATTCAATAAGGTCGGTCGAGCATAACCTTCCCTTCTGAAATCCGTGCTGACTATTCTTTATTATATTTTCAGTTTCTAGATTTTTCTATCACAGCTTTGAGTATGGATTCCATTATCTCACCGAACATCGACATTAAGCTAACTGGTCTGTAGTTCCCTGGACTGGTTCTAACTCTCCTTTTTAAATATAGGAATCACATTAACTGTCCACCAGTCCTCTGGCACTGTTCCCTTTTCGAATGAATTTTTATATATATGTAATAGTGCTTCTGCTATCTCTTCCCTAATTTCTTTTAATATGTGCGGATGTAATCCATCCGGACCTGGGGTTTAATCCTCCCTAAGGTGATTACTTTAGCAATTATCACTGCCCTTTCTATCCTAAATGTCTTTCTTTGATCTCTGCTTCCAATATCCTGCCCACCGTGTTAGTCTCCCTGGTAAATACTGAGGCAAAGTCATTATTTAATATTTCTGCCATTTCGCTGCCGTTACCCGTGAGTTTATCGGGTCTGGCCCCATCCCCTATCCTGATGTTTCTTTTATTATTTATGTGTCTGTAGAATACTTCAGTATTTCTTTTAATATTCCTTGATAATTTAATTTCGGAGTTGCTCTAATTGTTTTTTTGAACTTCTTTCCGAACCCTCCTCATATTCCCTTCTGTCGTCCTCTCTCTCGTTGTCTGTGTACGTGGAGTATGCCTTTTATTTTAGTTTCAATTTTGCCCTCTGCTCTTTACAGTGACAGTTGTCCACATGGGTTCCCGACTGGACAGATCAGACTGGGTCAAATCTGCGACACTCCTGGTTGGTTAATTGCTTGGCGGCGGGCAGGAGTGGGCAGGGCGCGGGACACAAGCTGCGATGAAGGAACACGTCTCTCCCGCGCGGACAGTCGGCTGTTTCTCACCCCCGCCCTCTCTCTCTCTCTCTCTCTCTGCTTCTCAGCAAATGATGCTGGCCATCGAGTCGGGAGTCGATCCCATCAGCAACTCCTCCAACCTCTCCACCAACTGGGACCTGGGCAGTTCCTTCTTCTTCGCTGGGACGATCATCACCACGATCGGTACGGACACCTTCCCCGGCTCTCCGAGAACTTTCCGGCACAGCCGCGGGCCGTTCGGCCCATCGAGTCTGCACCAGTGTTTGCTCCTGCGTCATCCGCCCAGTCTAATCCCCCACTCTCCCGCTCACTCCCCGTACCCTTTAATATCCCACCCAGTCTAATCCCACTCTCCCCCTCACTCCCAACACCCTTTAATATCCCACCCAGTCTAATCCCACTCTCCCCTCACTCCCCATACCCTTTAATATCCCACCCAGTCTAATCCCACTCTCCCCCTCACTCCCCGTACCCTTTAATATCCCACCCAGTCTAATCCCACTCTCCCCCTCACTCCCCGTACCCTTTAATATCCCACCCAGTCTAATCCCACTCTCCCCCTCACTCCCCGTACCCTTTAATATCCCACCCAGTCTAATCCCACTCTCCCCCTCACTCCCCGTACCCTTTAATATCCCACCCAGTCTAATCCCACTCTCCCCCTCACTCCCCGTACCCTTTAATATCCCACCCAGTCTAATCCCACTCCCCTGCTCACCCCCCGTACCCTTTAATATCCCACCCAGTCTAATCCCACTCTCCCGCTCACTCCCCATACCCTTCAATATCCCACCCAGTCTAATCCCACTCTCCCGCTCACTCCCCATACCCTTTAATATCCCACCCAGTCTAATCCCAGTCTCCCCCTCACTCCCTATACCCTTTAATATCCCACCCAGTCTAATCCCACTCTCCCCCTCACTCCCCATACCCTTTAATATCCCACCCAGTCTAATCCCACTCTCCCCCTCACTCCCCGTACCCTTTAATATCCCACCCAGTCTAATCCCACTCTCCCCCTCACTCCCCACACCCTTTAATATCCCACCCAGTCTAATCCCACTCTCCCCCTCACTCCCCATACCCTTTAATATCCCACCCAGTCTAATCCCACTCTCCCCCTCACTCCCCATACCCTTTAATATCCCACCCAGTCTAATCCCACTCTCCCCCTCACTCCCCACACCCTTTAATATCCCACCCAGTCTAATCCCACTCTCCCCCTCACTCCCCACACCCTTTAATATCCCACCCAGTCTAATCCCACTCTCCCCCTCACTCCCCATACCCTTTAATATCCCACCCAGTCTAATCCCACTCTCCCCCTCACTCCCCACACCCTTTAATATCCCACCCAGTCTAATCCCACTCTCCCCCTCACTCCCCATACCCTTTAATATCCCACCCAGTCTAATCCCACTCTCCCCCTCACTCCCCGTACCCTTTAATATCCCACCCAGTCTAATCCCACTCTCCCCCTCACTCCCCGTACCCTTTAATATCCCACCCAGTCTAATCCCACTCTCCCCCTCACTCCCCACACCCTTTAATATCCCACCCAGTCTAATCCCACTCTCCCCTCACTCCCCATACCCTTTAATATCCCACCCAGTCTAATCCCACTCTCCCCCTCACTCCCCATACCCTTTAATATCCCACCCAGTCTAATCCCACTCTCCCCCTCACTCCCCGTACCCTTTAATATCCCACCCAGTCTAATCCCACTCTCCCCCTCACTCCCCGTACCCTTTAATATCCCACCCAGTCTAATCCCACTCTCCCCCTCACTCCCCACACCCTTTAATATCCCACCCAGTCTAATCCCACTCTCCCCCTCACTCCCCGTACCCTTTAATATCCCACCCAGTCTAATCCCACTCTCCCCCTCACTCCCCATACCCTTTAATATCCCACCCAGTCTAATCCCCCTCTCCCCTCACTCCCCATACCCTTTAATATCCCATCCAGTCTAATCCCCCTCTCCCCTCACTCCCCATACCCTTTAATATCCCACCCAGTCTAATCCCACTCTCCCCCTCACTCCCCATACCCTTTAATATCCCACCCAGTCTAATCCCCCTCTCCCCTCACTCCCCATACCCTTTAATATCCCATCCAGTCTAATCCCCCTCTCCCCTCACTCCCCACACCCTTTACTATCCCACCCAGTCTAATCCCACTCTCCCCCTCACTCCCCACACCCTTTAATATCCCACCCAGTCTAATCCCATTCTCCCCCTCACTCCCCATACCCTTTAATATCCCATCCAGTCTAATCCCCCTCTCCCCTCACTCCCCACACCCTTTACTATCCCACCCAGTCTAATCCCCCTCTCCCCCTCACTCCCCACACCCTTTAATATCCCACCCAGTCTAATCCCCCTCTCCCCTCACTCCCCGTACCCTTTAATATCCCACCCAGTCGAATCCCACTCTCCCCCTCACTCCCCATACCCTTTAATATCCCACCCAGTCTAATCCCCCTCTCCCCTCACTCCCCGTAACCTTTAATATCCCACCCAGTCTAATCCCACTCTCCCCTCACTCCCCGTAACCTTTAATATCCCACCCAGTCTAATCCCACTCTCCCCTCACTCCCCGTAACCTTTAATATCCCATCCAGTCTAATCCCACTCTCCCCCTCACTCCCCGTACCCTTTAATATCCCACCCAGTCTAATCCCATTCTCCCCCTCACTCCCCGTACCCTTTAATATCCCACCCAGTCTAATCCCACTCTCCCCTCACTCCCCGTACCCTTTAATATCCCACCCAGTCTAATCCCACTCTCCCCTCACTCCCCGTACCCTTTAATATCCCACCCAGTCTAATCCCATTCTCCCCCTCACTCCCCGTACCCTTTAATATCCCACCCAGTCTAATCCCACTCTCCCCTCACTCCCCGTACCCTTTAATATCCCATCCAGTCTAATCCCCCTCTCCCCTCACTCCCCGTACCCTTTAATATCCCATCCAGTCTAATCCCACTCTCCCCTCACCCTTTAATATCCCACCCAGTCTAATCCCACTCTCCCCCTCACTCCCCGTACCCTTTAATATCCCACCCAGTCTAATCCCACTCTCCCCCTCACTCCCCGTAACCTTTAATATCCCACCCAGTCTAATCCCACTCTCCCCTCACTCCCCGTACCCTTTAATATCCCATCCAGTCTAATCCCACTCTCCCCTCACCCTTTAATATCCCACCCAGTCTAATCCCACTCTCCCCTCACTCCCCACACCCTTTAATATCCCACCCAGTCTAATCCCCCTCTCCCCTCACTCCCCGTACCTTTTTATCTGGGACACTGGGTCTGCTTTTGCTGCTCATCTCTCACCTGATCCCTCTCCTTTCCCTTTTTCCAGGTTATGGGAATATCTCGCCCAAGACGAAAGGCGGGAAGATTTTCTGCATCATCTATGCCCTGGTGGGGATTCCGATGTTCGGTTTCCTCTTGGCCGGAGTTGGCGACCAGCTGGGGTCAGCCCTTGGACAATTGATCGGGAGAGTGGAGGAGATTTTCCTGGTGAGTCACTGGGAAAAAATGGGATCTTCTTTTAAACGTTCCACCCCCACCCCTGGAGGCCCCGGCTCCGGCTGGGGTACGAGGTCAAATGGCCGATCTCCATCTGTGAGCCGACAAATTGTAGACCGGCTATTTGGCCACGGGGGGCATCGCCGCTGAGCCCAATCCCATCCCCATGCACACTGGGGAGCCAATCAACGGAGGGAGCTCGTATGTACTGGGAGAGAGTGACTCCTCCCTCAATACGGGTCATATATTAAAGTGCAAACTTGCATTTATATGGCGCCTTTCACATCCTCAGGACGTCCCAAAGCGCTTTACAGCCAATGAAGTACTTCCGAAGTGCAGTCACTGTTACGGTGTGGTGAGACGCGGCAGCCAATTCGTGCACAGCAAGATCCCACAAGCAGCATAACTAGTTAATCTGTATCAGCGATAAATACTGGCCCACCTGAGAGGGGCAGACGGGGCCCTCGGTTTAACGTCTCGTCCGAAAGACGGCACCTCCGACAGTGCGGCGCTCCCTCGGTACCGGCGCTGGGGAGTGTCGGCCTGGATTATGGGGCTCGAGTCCCTGGAGTGGGGAGCGTGACCAGCTGGCCGACAGTCCACAGAACACGGCGGTCCAGAGACGTCGGAGGGGGAAGGGTCCGGACCAGGGATGGGAGGCCGGACGGAAATTCCAGAGTCCTGGTTGATTCCCCTCCCCTCCCGCACTCCCGTGGGACTGACTCTCGCCGTGCCCCAGCTCCGAGTGGCCAGTCCTGATGCGCGCTCTGTGAGCGTTGGAAGGCAATTCCACTGTGGGGGGCATCACCAACCAGCCCTATTGGCAACGTTCGCTGTCTGATTAACCCCGGCCCCGTTTTTTTTTTTTGCAGAAATGGGAAGTCAGCCCGACCAGGATCCGGGTGATTTCCACCCTGCTCTTCATCCTGATTGGTTGCCTGATGTTCGTCTCCAGCCCGGTGCTGGTCTTCGAGTGGATGGAGGACTGGACGCTGCTGGATTCTGTCTACTTTGTGGTGGTGACGCTGACCACCGTCGGCTTGGGGGACTACGTCGCGGGTGAGACAGGGGGGGAGGAGAGAGAGGGGTTAGGGGAGGGAATTCCAGAGCTCGGGGCCCGAGCGGCTGAAGGCACGGCCGCCAATGGCGGAGCGATGGGAATCGGGGCAAGAGGCCAGAATTGGAGGAGCGCAGAGATCCCGGAGGGTTGGAGGGGCCGGAGGAGGGTACAGAGATAGGGAGGGAGGGGGCGCGAGGGCCATGGAGGGATTTGAACACAAGGATGGAGAATTTTAAAATTGAGGTGTTCCCGGACCGGGGGCCGATGCAGGTCAGCGAGCGCAGGGGGCGAACGGGACTCGGGGCGGGTTGGGATCGAACCCATCGCCCAGGTCCCCTGCAGAGAACCTACGTCCCAGCTGAAGACGAGGCCGGAGCCCTGAGATGGAAACGTCCAACACCCAACGCAGGGCCCCAATTGGGGAAAGGAGACCCTCAGCCTCAGCGGTGGGGCTGGGTTTGAACCCGGCCCAGTCTCTCCACTCACCCAGGTGGCTCAGTCGCCATTTTATGGCGGCGTCGGATTTGAACTCTTGACATAACCCCCCCTCTCCCCGGAGGTGAAAGGTCACGTCTTCCTCGCTCCCTCGACCTTTCACCGAGACGACGGCTGTTCTTTCTTTCCACGCAGGGGGGGACTCGAAACGAGTGTACAAGGAATGGTACAAGCCTCTGGTGTGGTTCTGGATCCTCTTGGGCCTGGCCTACTTTGCTGCCATCCTGTCGATGATTGGGGACTGGCTCCGGGTCCTATCCAGGAGAACGCGGGCAGAGGTAAGGTTACCGTGGCGCTCGTCCTGCCTGCTGACCCCCTCGCCCCCCCTCTCAATGGCATGTCCCATGGCGGGGCCTCGAGGGAAACAGTTGGCCACCTCACTGGGATATGTCTGAACTTTTGCCTCCCTCAAGCTGCAAAGATGGATTTCTTTTTCCCGTTTCCTTGCTGGGCCCTTGCTCTACGGGCGGCCCCTGCCCCCACCCCCACCCCATTCTTCCCTGTGCCAGCCCCCGGGAGTGCCGGCTATTCGACTATGGAGGGCGGTCACCACAGCTGCGCCCGATCCCGATCCTGCTCTCGCCCGACATCCGCTCCCGCACTTTCCAGTAAGGGTCCCTGTGCAGTGATCAGGAGCAGGAGTGTTCTCCGCCCCCCCCACCCCCCCACCCCCACTCTCTAACCCAAGGGTGCTGAGGACAATTGTAGCCCCCTCCCCCCTTACCACAAGCTTGATTTGGTTTCTGTCCCTCTCACACCCTCAAGGTGCTGATTTTATGTGCTGGTTACCAGCCCCCACACCACCTCAAAAAAAAAATAACCTAGCCCATTCTTCATCGATGAACCTAAACGGTGCAGCGTGATATTCGACTATGGAGGGCATCACAGTCGAGCCCGATCCTGCCCTCACCCAACATCCAGACGCGCTGGGCTGGCAGGGGTCACTGGACAGCAGTCGGTGGCTGACTTTCACCACCTCCCTAACCCGGGGGGCACTGAGGTCGATTGTGACCCCTCTCACAACCCCCCTGCACCCCCCCCCCCGCCCCAGGCCGATCAGCACAGAAACACTGGAAGGGTCAGGTACAATCTTATTTCGAAAAATGGGTGTGTTGAGGTAATATTTCCGTCTAGTACAAGAACAGGGCAGCCCGTATGTTATGGGGATAAAAAAAACAGGGGGGCGGGAGGAGGAGGAGAATCTCAGACGCGCGGGGGTGGGTGGGGGGGAGAATCCTAGATGCGGGGGGGGGGGGGGGGGGGAAGAGTCCTCGATGCGGGGGAGGGAGAGTCCCAGACGCGGTGGAGGGAGGGGAAAAGAGTCCTAAACGCGGGGGTGGTGGGGGGTCCAGCTGTTGGGAGAGAATCGCGATGCCCCCCTTAGCCGAATAGCTCGCCCAAACCCCTTCCCCCACCGTCTCAGGGGGTTTGTAACTGTGCTGTTCCCTCTTTCCACAGATGGGAGGCCTGACCGCCCAAGCGGCCAACTGGACGGCCAACATCAGCACCGAGATCAAGGGCACTCGTCCGCGACTCAGCTTCGACTTCCACGACAAGTTCCAGCGGGCGGCCAGCCTCCGGCAGAAGCCCCCGCTGCCGCCGCCCGGCGAGCGGGAGGGCGAGTCCGGGGGGTCGGAGCCCCCCTCGCCGCCCGGGGGGAAGCCCCAGGCCCGGGCGCTGGAGTCGCTTTGCGGCTCGCGGTCGGGCGACTCTCAGACGCCCATCGACTTCCTGGGAGAGAACCTGGTCTTCATCGACGCTGAGGACTCGGACCGGCGCTCGGCGCTCAGCCAGCGAGTCTCCCCGCGGCCGGAGGCCAGGAGTCACAAGCGCAGGAGTCAGCCCAAGTGCCAGAGGGAGGCCAACGGTTATATCGGGGGGCTGGAGCCCGGCGGCAGAACCAGGGACAAAGGGGAGAATGTGTGACCGGTGCAGGGGTGGGGGGGAACGGGGAAGGGGAGATGGATGGGTCGCTCGATGCCAATCAGCTCTGAATTGGCCCCCAGCCGAGTTCACCTAAGCTTCCCTGGTGGACGATGAGCAGGATCGGCGATACAGTCAATGCAGCGATGCAGTGCTGAGCTTCTGCCACTAGATGTCTCCAGCGCCAAAGCCCGGTGGCGACACCTAGAGGGCGGAACGCGGTACGGCACCTTTAAGGCAGCCCTCCCGTCTCATGAAACGGGGCTTCAAACCCGGGCAAAGAACTGGGGGAAGGGGGGGGGATTAGGGAAGTTGGAACTGAAGAGGTGAGCTGGGAGAGGGCACTGTGTCATGCCCGCCCCGTTGGTGGTAGAGGTGATGCCAGTTTTCATTCTGATTGGTGCCCTTACCTGGGAGGCGTTGTCCAATGGGCAGAGAACGGGGATTGGTTTCATTTTCATATGTAACAGGCTCGAGGGGTTGAATGGCCTCCTCCTGTTCCTATAGTAACAGGCCCGAGGGGTCGAATGGGCCTCCTCCTGTTCCTATGTAACAGGCTCGAGGGGCTGAATGGGCCTCCTCCTGTTCCTATAGTAACAGGCCTGAGGGGCTGAATGGGCCTCCTCCTGTTCCTATAGTAACAGGCCCGAGGGGCTGAATGGGCCTCCTCCTGTTCCTATAGTAACAGGCCCGAGGGGCTGAAGGGCCTCCGCTAGTTCCTATAGTAACAGGCCTGAGGGGCTGAATGGGCCTCCTCCTGTTCCTATAGTAACAGGCTCGAGGGGCTGAATGGGCCTCCTCCTGTTCCTATAGTAACAGGCCCGAGGGGCTGAAGGGCCTCCGCTAGTTCCTATAGTAACAGGCCTGAGGGGCTGAAGGGCCTCCTCCTGATCCTATAGTAACAGGCCCGAGGGGCTGAAGGGCCTCCTCTAGTTCCTATAGTAACAGGCCTGAGGGGCTGAAGGGCCTCCTCCTGATCCTATAGTAACAGGCCCGAGGGGCTGAATGGGCCTCCTCCTGTTCCTATAGTAACAGGCCCGAGGGGCTGAATGGGCCTCCTCCTGTTCCTATAGTAACAGGCCCAAGGGGCTGAATGGGCCTCCTCCTGTTCCTATAGTAACAGGCCCGAGGGGCTGAATGGCCTCCTCCTGATCCTATGTAACTCCCCGACATCAGTCCGTGACACCACTGGCCTTTTAATGTAGTGGAATGTCCCGAGATGCTTCACGAGGAAGGCGGAGGGGTGGGGGTTGGTCACCGAAGAGCAATTGGGAGGAGTGAGGGGACGTGACCAAGGGAGGGGGCAACGAGCCGAGCCTTGAGGGGAGCTGATAGATGAGGGGGAGGTGCAGGGAGGGGAGGGGTTTAGGGAGGGGCGAGACCCTCCCCCTGAAAGATCTAGAGCCCACCCCTATCAGGCCACCCTGGGTGGTCTCTGCCATTCCACACTTGGGCAGCACGGAGGAGTGATGTCATCGCGGAAGCCGCGAGCGTGAGAGATGGCGCCATGACATCAGCGGCGCCGGGTGACAGGGAATCGAACCTCCGTGGAGGTTCCCATCGCTCCACCATTGGCGGCCGTGCCTTCAGCCCCCCCGGGCCCTAAGCTCTGGAATTCCCTCCCTAAACCTCTCCGCCTCTCTCTCCCCCTTTAAGACCCTCCTTCCCTCTTTGACCGAGCTTTTGGTCACCTGTCCTAATATCTCCTTATGTGACTTTTGATAACGTTCCTGAGAAGCGCCTTGGGCCGTTTTACTCCGTTAATGGCGCTATATAAATGCAAGGTTGATGCATCCCAGCTAACACATGGAGTTGTCGAGGAGAAGGCCTTTAAAAGTTTGTGGACTGTAGGAGGACGGGGAGGCGAGGGGCTGGATAATTTTGATGTCCTGGTAGATCTTGAACTCAGCGCAGGATGAAAGGGGAACATCCCAAGTTCCCTGTGCTGGCTCTTTGCAAGATCAATGCAAAATTAATCCCACTGCCCCCCCCACCGGCTCTCCCCAGATTTTGGAGTGTGAGAGGGGCTGGTGGAGACCCCCCCCCCGATACAGGTGTGAGAGGGGTTAGAGGGGACCCTCAGATATGGGAGTTTGTGATGGGTTAGAAGGGACCCCCAGATATGGGAGTGTGAGAGGGGTTAGAGGGGACCCCCAGATATGGGAGTGTGAGAGGGGTTAGAGGAGACCCCAGATATGGGAGTTTGAGAGGGGTTAGAGGGGACCCCCAGATATGGGAGTTTGAGAGGGGTTAGAGGAGACCCCCAGATATGGGAGTTTGAGAGGGGTTAGAGGAGACCCCAGATATGGGAGTTTGAGAGGGGTTAGAGGGGACCCCCAGATATGGGAGTTTGAGAGGGGTTAGAGGGGACCCCCAGATATGGGAGTTTGTGATGGGTTAGAAGGGACCCCCAGATATGGGAGTGTGAGAGGGGTTAGAGGGGACCCCCAGATATGGGAGTGTGAGAGGGGTTAGAGGAGACCCCAGATATGGGAGTTTGAGAGGGGTTAGAGGGGACCCCCAGATATGGGAGTGTGAGAGGGGTTAGAAGGGAACCCCAGATATGGGAGTTTGAGAGGGGTTAGAGAGGACCCCCAGATATGGGAGTTTGAGAGGGGTTAGAGGGGACCCCCAGATATGGGAGTTTGAGAGGGGTTAGAGGGGACCCCCAGATATGGGAGTTTGAGAGGGATTAGAGGGGACCCCCAGATATGGGAGTGTGAGAGGGGTTAGAGGAGACCCCAGATATGGGAGTTTGAGAGGGGTTAGAGGGGACCCCCAGATATGGGAGCGTGGGAGGGGTTAGAGGAGACCCCCAGATATGGGAGTTTGAGAGGGGTTAGAGGGGACCCCCAGATATGGGAGTTTGAGAGGGGTTAGAGGAGACCCCCAGATATGGGAGTGTGAGAGGGGTTAGAGGAGACCCCCAGATATGGGAGTTTGAGAGGGGTTAGAGGGGACCCCCAGATATGGGAGTTTGAGAGGGGTTAGAGGGGACCCCCAGATATGGGAGTTTGAGAGGGGTTAGAGGGGACCCCCAGATATGGGAGTTTGAGAGGGGTTAGAGGGGACCCCCAGATATGGGAGTTTGAGAGGGGTTAGAGGGGACCCCCAGATATGGGAGTTTGAGAGGGGTTAGAGGGGACCCCCAGATATGGGAGTTTGAGAGGGGTTAGAGGGGACCCCCAGATATGGGAGTTTGAGAGGGGTTAGAGGGGACCCCCAGATATGGAAGTTTGAGAGGGGTTAGAGGAGACCCCCAGTTATGGGAGTTTGTGATGGGTTAGAGGAGACCCCTGATATGGGAGCGTGGGAGGGGTTAGAGGAGACCCCCAGATATGGGAGTTTGAGAGGGGTTAGAGGGGAACCCCAGATATGGGAGTTTGAGAGGGGTTAGAGGAGACCCCCAGATATGGGAGTTTGTGATGGGTTAGAGGAGACCCCTGATATGGGAGTTTGAGAGGGGTTTGGGAGGACCCCCAGATATGGGAGTTTGAGAGGGGTTTGGGGGGACCCCCAGATATGGGAGTGTGAGAGGGGTTAGAGGAGACCCCCAGATATGGGAGTTTGAGAGGGGTTAGAGGGGACCCCCAGATATGGGAGTTTGAGAGGGGTTAGAGGGGACCCCCAGATATGGGAGTTTGAGAGGGGTTAGAGGGGACCCCCAGATATGGGAGTTTGAGAGGGGTTAGAGGGGACCCCCAGATATGGGAGTTTGAGAGGGGTTAGAGGGGACCCCCAGATATGGGAGTTTGAGAGGGGTTAGAGGGGACCCCCAGATATGGAAGTTTGAGAGGGGTTAGAGGAGACCCCCAGTTATGGGAGTTTGTGATGGGTTAGAGGAGACCCCCAGATATGGGAGTTTGTGATGGGTTAGAGGAGACCCCCAGTTATGGGAGTTTGTGATGGGTTAGAGGAGACCCCTGATATGGGAGCGTGGGAGGGGTTAGAGGGGAACCCCAGATATGGGAGTTTGAGAGGGGTTAGAGGGGAACCCCAGATATGGGAGAGTGAAAGGGGTTAGAGGAGACCCCCAGATATGGGAGTTTGAGAGGGGTTCGAGGAGACCCCCAGATATGGGAGTTTGTGATGGGTTAGAGGAGACCCCCAGATATGGGAGTTTGTGATGGGTTAGAGGAGACCCCTGATATGGGAGTTTGAGAGGGGTTTGGGAGGACCCCCAGATATGGGAGTTTGAGAGGGGTTTGGGAGGACCCCCAGATATGGGAGTTTGAGAGGGGTTTGGGGGGACCCCCAGATATGGGAGTGTGAGAGGGGTTAGAGGGGACCCCCAGATATGGGAGTGTGAGAGGGGTTAGAGGAGACCCCCAGATATGGGAGTGTGAGAGGGGTTAGAGAGGACCCCCAGATATGGGAGTGTGAGAGGGGTTAGAGGAGACCCCCAGATATGGGAGTGTGAGAGGGGGTTAGAGGAGACCCCCAGATATGGGAGTGTGTGGGGGGTTAGAGGAGACCCCCAGATCTGGGAGCAGGATTGTTGAATGGACCTGGGCTTCACAGAGTTGGTGGAAGCTGATGTATTGGGCACAGGTGGAGCCCGAGGTTCTTGGACACGTCTTCAGTGATGAAAGGATTTCCACTTCAGGTCAGTGGAGGTACTGAGGCCGAGGGTGATGTCACCTCTTTGGGGTCGGGGCGGGGGGGAGGGGGAGGTCACGCTCACAAATATACAGAGGGTGAAGCAAATCTGACTGAACATTTACATTGGGGCCTCTTAAAATTCCCCACGGCAACCTACCCTTTCTAAAAATTACCCCCTCCCCTCCACCTCCTTCCCTTCTCTCCTCCTCCACCTTCTCCCTCTCTCCCTCCTCTTGCTTCGCCTTCTCTCCTTCCTACAACTCCCTCGCTCTCCTCTCCTCTCCTCTCCTCCTCCTTCTCCCCTTCCTCCCATCTCGCTGCTGAGCTAAGGGAATTCATTTGTAAACTCACAATGTCGGAATGAATTCCCACTCCTCAATCACTCCTCCACCAGACGTGCCTTCACAGGGGGGATCCGCCCAATATCTCTGGAGGCCATCAATACTGCTCTGTGTTCAGCCCATTGCAGGATCTGCAGGAACCTCTGCTCAGCACCACCCCTGCCAACTCATTCCGAAATGGGCCAATGGGAATGGGAGCCAACTCATTCCGAAATGGGCCAATGGGAATGGGAGCCAACTCATTCCAAAATGGACCAATGGGAATGGGAGCCATCTCATTCCGAAATGGACCAATGGGAATGGGAGCCAACTCATTCCGAAATGGACCAATGGGAATGGGAGCCAACTCATTCCGAAATGGGCCAATGGGAATGGGAGCCAACTCATTCCAAAATGGACCAATGGGAATGGGAGCCATCTCATTCCGAAATGGACCAATGGGAATGGGAGCCAACTCATTCCGAAATGGACCAATGGGAATGGGAGCCAACTCATTCCGAAATGGACCAATGGGAATGGGAGCCAACTCATTCCGAAATGGGCCAATGGGAATGGGAGCCAACTCATTCCGAAATGGGCCAATGGGAATGGGAGCCATCTCATTCCAAAATGGACCAATGGGAATGGGAGCCATCTCATTCCAAAATGGACCAATGGGAATGGGAGCCATCTCATTCCAAAATGGACCAATGGGAATGGGAGCCAACTCATTCCGAAATGGGCCAATGGGAATGGGAGGCAACTCATTCCAAAATGGACCAATGGGAATGGGAGCCATCTCATTCCAAAATGGACCAATGGGAATGGGAGGCAACTCATTCCAAAATGGACCAATAGGAATGGGAGCCAACTCATTCCAAAATGGACCAATGGGAATGGGAGGCAACTCATTCCAAAATGGACCAATAGGAATGGGAGCCATCTCATTCCAAAATGGACCAATGGGAATGGGAGGCAACTCATTCCGAAACGGGCCAATCGGGATGTGATGGGCGTGGCTGAGGCAGGAGGTGTGTCGTAGCACCGACTCTGATTTAAGACCGAGCAAATTGCCTGTGTCCTTAATACGGGATTGTTGTCAGTCCCTTCCCTCGCCGAAGGTGCGAACTCTCGCTGGGGGGACGGGTTCCACGGGCGCGGGGCGCCCACCGATACCTCGCCCGAGTGACCCCCCCCCCCCCCATTCTTCACCCTCGAGTCTGGCGATAAAAGGTTTGGAGCCCCGGCAACCGGCGTCTCTCACCCTGGGCGGGCTATTCGACTGCATGGGGCATCGCAGACACGCTCATTCACAGAAAGAGGGTGGGGTGGTGGGTCACCAGCTGGCCATTGGGAGTTGAACACCTCGCCTGATGCACTCCCCCGCACACCCCCCCCCCATAACCCAAGGGCACTGAGGCCAGTTATAGTAACCCGCCCCTCTTTGGCTGAGATCAGCACAGGCCTGAGGCGGGACCTGGGACTCTCCTGGTCTGTGCGGCTGTGTACGTACAGTAGAAGGCGAGCTATCAGTCTGGGGCAATCAGTCCCACCTCGTTAACCATCTGATTCTACCCTGTGTGTGATGGACAATTGTTTTGAGGTGATTGGCTTTTTGTGGCCTTTTTTCACTGACCAAATTTCTCAGAAAAGAAAGGAATTTTTTGGACTTAACCTGTTTGAAATAAAAGCGGAAATGTTTGAGGCCTGTGTCCGATGACATGTGATCCCACCGCCCAGAGCAGAGTCGGACTAAAACACCAGGAAAAGATCGAACAATTCAGGGAAGTCAAACAGCCTGATGTACAGAAATCTGGGTAATGAGGGGAGGGGGAGAAAGCAAGAGAGAGAAGCGGAGAGTGAAGGAAGCAAAGGAGACAGAGAGAGAGAGAGAGAGAGAGACGGACAGAGACAGAGAGAGAGAGAGACGGACAGAGAGAGAGAGAGAGAGACGGACAGAGACAGAGAGAGAGAGAGAGACGGACAGAGACAGAGAGAGAGAGAGACGGACAGAGAGAGAGAGAGAGAGACGGACAGAGAGAGAGAGAGAGAGACGGACAGAGAGAGAGAGAGAGAGACGGACAGAGAGAGAGAGAGAGAGACGGACAGAGAGAGAGAGAGAGACGGACAGCAACAGAGAGAGAGAGAGACGGACAGAGACAGAGAGAGAGAGACGGACAGAGACAGAGAGAGAGAGACGGACAGCGATAGAGAGAGAGAGAGACGGACAGAGAGAGAGAGAGACGGACAGAGAGAGAGAGAGAGAGACGGACAGGGACAGAGAGAGAGAGAGACGGACAGAGAGAGGGAGGGAGACGGACAGAGAGAGAGAGAGAGAGACGGACAGAGACAGAGAGAGAGAGAGAGAGACGGACAGGGACAGAGAGAGAGGAGAGAGAGAGACGGACAG
>NC_090367.1:4413869-4416259 GCF_035084215.1 Heptranchias perlo | reverse complement strand
TCCCCCCGAGTGAGACACTCCTCGGATACTCCCCCCCGAGTGAGACACTCCTCGGATACTCCCCCCAAGTGAGACACTCCTCGGATACTCCCCCCCGAGTGAGACACTCCTCAGATACTCCCCCCCGAGTGAGACACTCCTCGGATACTCCCCCCCCGAGTGAGACACTCCTCGGATACTCCCCCCCGAGTGAGACACTCCTCGGATACTCCCCTCCCCCGAGTGAGACACTCTTCGGATACTCCCCCCCCGAGTGAGACACTCCTCGGATACTCCCCCCCCGAGTGAGACACTCCTCGGATACGCCCCCCGCTAGGCACAGAAGCAGGCCATTCAGCCCCTCGGGCCCGTTCCGTCCCATTCAATCAGATCATGGCTGATCTGCATTTTCCCGCCTTTGCTCCATATCCCAACACCCTTCCCCAACAAAAATCTATCCCTCTTGGTCTGGAAAGCTCCAATGGACCCCCAGCATCCGCAGTCTTTTTCGGGGGGCGGGGGGGGGGAGAATTCCAGATTCCCACCCCCCTTTGTGTGAAGAAGTGCTTCCTGACATCACCCCTGAACGGCCTGGAAATAGTTTCTCTCTCTCTACCCTATCCTTTAATCAATGTAAACACCTCGATTAGATCACCCCTTAATCTTCTACCCTCGAGGGAATGCCAGCCTAACCTGTCCTCGTAATTTAACCCTTTTAGCCCCGGTATCGTTCTGGTGAATCTGCACTGCACCCCGTCCAAGGCCGATATATCCTTCCCGAGGGGCGGTGCCCGGGACTGAAGGTGGTTCTCCAGGTGGCCAGAGCTTTGTACAGCCGACAGGCTCGCCCCCTCCTGTAAATAAACCCAGACACACCTGGAATATCCTATCTCCGCTGTGGGGCACACTGGCCGGTGAGTAGGTGGGGTCCATCTCTGTGAACTCCTCCGCAAAGTTACCGACGTCCATCTCACTGCGGATGACCGGCTTGAACGGAGCAGGAATCCTCTTGGCCACCAGGTCGTCCCAGTTAATTCCCTGAAAAAGAACGGGAGGGGCCACCCCGCCCCCCCACCTCCCCGGTTAATCCCAGTTAACGGCCATGATTTGTTGCCCAAAAAATAAACTTCCCCTCAGCCGCCGCTGCCTCCCACAGTCCACCAGCTATTAATGGCCAAGTTCCTTCGATCGTCTGAGGTGTCAGGTGTGGCACTCTCTCTCTCTCTCTCTCTCTCTCTCTCGTCTCGGAGTCAGAAGGTCGTGGGTTCGAGCCCCCACTCCAGAGACTCGAGCCCCGTAATCCAGGCCGACACTCCCCACTGCCGGTACTGAGGGAGTGCCGCACTGTCGGAGGTGCCGTCTTTCGGATGAGACGTTAAACCGAGGGCCCCGTCTGCCCCTCTCAGGTGGACGTAAAAGGTCCCACGGCCGCTATTGGAAGAAGAGCAGGGGGGAGTTCTCCCCGGTGTCCTGGGGCCAATATTTATCCCTCAACCAACATCACTAAAAAAACAGATGATCTGCTCATTATCTCATTGCTGTTTGTGGGATCTTGCTGTGCGCAATTTGGCTGCCGCGTTTCCTAGGTTACAACAGCGCCTACCCTTCAAAGGCCAAAGGTCACACGCAACCTGAGCAAATAGTCAAGGGCCAGGACGATCTCCCCGTTGGCTGTAAAGTGCTTTGGGACGTCCTGAGGTGGAGAAAGGCCCTGGATTAAAAACACAAGTTCGTGCTTTTAAAGCCCCAGCTTTACTGCCTCGATTTCCTGATCTACCTCGGCTTCCCCCTCACTCCTTTCAAACTCAGTGTCGCCTGCACTCTGAGCCCCCCCTTTGCCCTCTGACCCTTGCCTGGGCGGAGTCGGGGGGGGGGCGTCTCGTTAACAGGGGGAGCGGCCAGCGGTCGAGTGTGAAGCCTTACCCTGAAGAAGGGATGGTGTTTGATTTCTGACGCTCCCTTAGGCCCCGATCCCAGCCTCCTCTTTGGGTCCTTGATGAGCAGCTTCTGGATCAGGTCCCGACCGGCTGAGGTGATCTCCGAAGGGAGCGGAGGGTCAGCCTGCATGATTCGCCTGCACACAGAAAAAAAACTCCCAGTCTCCACACTACACACGGTGAACAGGGACAGCACGGGTTAGATACAGAGTAAAGCTCCCTCTACACTGTCCCGTCAAACACTCCCAGGGCAGGTACAGGGTTAGATACAGAGTAAAGCTCCCTCTACACTGTCCCATCAAACACTCCCAGGGCAGGTACAGCACGGGTTTAGATACAGAGTAAAGCTCCCTCTACACTGTCCCATCAAACACTCCCGGGACAGGTACAGGGTTAGATACAGAGTAAAGCTCCCTCTACACTGTCCCGTCAAACACTCCCAGGGCAGGTACAGGGTTAGATACAGAGTAAAGC
>NC_090367.1:4371369-4411369 GCF_035084215.1 Heptranchias perlo | reverse complement strand
TTCTTTAAGTCCCTGCAGCAGGGAGCCCGCCTCCGCCCCCCCGCCCAGGGGTCAAGGGTCAGGCTCACGGCCGATTCAGCGTTTTGTCGTCCCCCCCCCTCTGGTCCTCGAGGAGAGCTCACCTCGTCCGTGACGAACTCCTTGCTCAGCCCAAAGTCCGTCAGCACCACGTGACCATCACTGTCCAGGAGGATGTTCTCCAGTTTGACGTCTCTGTAAATGATTCCAAGCTGAGGGAGGAGAGTGAGAGAGGGGCTCAGGTCAGTGGGACCAACGGGGGGTGGCACTGTGTCACCTGACAGAAAATCAACAACACAACTGCCCCTTGGCATGGAATCGTACAGCATAGAAGGAGGCCATTCGGCCCATTGTGCCTGTGCCGACTCTTTGAAAGAGCTTTCCAATTACAGCCACTCTTTCCCCATGAGCCCTGCAAATTCTTCCTTTTTCAAGTGTTTATCCAATTCCCTTTTGAAAGTTATTATTGAATCTGCTTCCACCGCCCTTTCAGGCAGCGAATTCCAGATCAGAACAACTCGCTGCGTAAAACAAATTCTCCTCATCTCCCCCCTCTGGCTCTTTTGCCAATTATCTTAAATCTGTGTTATTTTTTTATTCGTTCATGGGATGTGGGCGTCGCTGGCGAGGCCGGGCATTTATTGCCCATCCCTAATTGCCCCTTGAAAGGTGGTGGTGAGCCGCCTTCTTGAACCGCTGCAGTCCGTGTGGTGACGGTTCTCCCACAGTGCTGTTAGGAAGGGAGTTC
The DNA here is from genome assembly GCF_035084215.1 of Heptranchias perlo. Taxonomy (NCBI): domain Eukaryota; kingdom Metazoa; phylum Chordata; class Chondrichthyes; order Hexanchiformes; family Hexanchidae; genus Heptranchias; species Heptranchias perlo. The sequence continues at coordinate 4,410,603 of NC_090367.1, read as the reverse complement.
CAGGATTTTGACCCAGCGACGATGAAGGAACGGCTGATATATTTCCAAGTCGGGATGGTGTGTGACTTGGAGGGGAACGTGCAGGTGGTGTTGTTCCCATGTGCCTGCTGACCTTGTCCTTCTAGGTGGTAGAGGTCGCGGGATTGGGAGATGCTGTCGAAGAAGCCTTGGCGAGTTGCTGCAGTGCATCCTGTGGATGGTACACACTGCAGCCACTGTGCGCCGGTGGTGAAGGGAGTGAATGTTTAGGGTGGTGGATGGGGTGCCAATCAAGCGGGCTGCTTTGTCCTGGATGGTGTCGAGCTTCTCGAGTGTTGTTGGAGCTGCACTCATCCAGGCAAGTGGAGAGTATTCCATCACACTCCTGACTTGTGCCTTGTAGGTGGTGGAAAGGCTTTGGGGAGTCAGGAGGTGAGTCGCTCACCGCAGAATACCCAGCCTCTGACCTGCTCTCGTAGCCACAGTATTTATATGACTGGTCCAGTTAAGTTTCTGGTCAATGGTGACCCCCCAGGATGTTGATGGTGGGGGATTCGGTGATGGTAATGCCGTTGAATGTCAAGGGGAGGTGGTTAGACTCTCTCTTGTTGGAGATGGTCATTGCCTGGCACTTATCTGGCGCGAATGTTACTTGCCACTTATGAGCCCAAGCCTGGATGTTGTCCAGGTCTTGCTGCATGCGGGCTCGGACTGCTTCATTATTTGAGGGGTTGTGGATGGAACTGAACACTGTGCAATATCAGCGAACATCCCCATTTCTGACCTTATGATGGAGGGAAGGTCATTGATGAAGCAGCAGAAGATGGTTGGGCCTAGGACACTGCCCTGAGGAACTCCTGCAGCAATGTCCTTGGGCTGAGATTATTGGCCTCCAATAACCACTACCATCTTCCTTTGTGCTAGGTATGACTCCAGCCACTGGAGAGTTTTCCCCCTGATTCCCACTGACTTCAATTTTACTAGGGCTCCTTGGTGCCACACTCTGTCAAATGCTGCCTTGATGTCAAGGGCAGTCACTCTCACCTCACCTCTGGAATTCAGCTCTTTTGTCCATGTTTGGACCAAGGCTGTAATGAGGTCTGGAGCCGAGTGGTCCTGGTGGAACTCAAACTGAGCACCGGTGAGCAGGTTATTGGTGAGTAAGTGCCGCTTGATAGCACTGTCGACGACACCTTCCATCACTTTGCTGATGATTGAGAGTAGACTGATGGGGCGGTAATTGGCCGGATTGGATTTGTCCTGCTTTTTGTGGACAGGACGTACCTGGGCAATTTCCCACATTGTCGGGTAGATGCCAGTGTTGTAGCTGTACTGGAACAGCTTGGCTAGAGGCGCAGCTAGTTCTGGAGCACAAGTCTTCAGCACTACAGCCGGGATGTTGTCGGGGCCCATAGCCTTTGCTGTATCCAGTGCACTCAGCCGTTTCTTGATATCACGTGGAGTGAATCGAATTGGCTGAAGACTGGCTTCTGTGATGGTGGGGATATCGGGAGGAGGCCGAGATGGATTATCCACTCGACACTTCTGGCTGAAGATGGTTGCAAACGCTTCAGCCTTGTCTTTTGCACTCACGTGCTGGACTCCACCATCATTGAGGATGGGGATGTTTGCAGAGCCTCCTCCTCCCGTTAGTTGTTTAATTGTCCACCACCATTCACGACTGGATGTGGCAGGACTGCAGAGCTTTGATCTGATCCGTTGGTTGTGGAATCGCTTAGCTCTGTCTATAGCATGTTGCTTCCGCTGTTTAGCATGCATGTAGTCCTGAGTTGTAGCTTCACCAGATTGGCACCTCATTTTTAGGTACGCCTGGTGCTGCTCCTGGCATGGTCTTCTACACTCCTCATTGAACCAGGGTTGATCCCCTGGCTTGTTGGTAATGGTAGAGTGAGGAATATGCCGGGCCATGAGGTTACAGATTGTGCTGGAATACAATTCTGCTGCTGCTGATGGCCCACAGTGCCTCGTGGATGCCCAGTTTTGAGCTGCTAGATCTGTTCTGAATCTATCCCATTTAGCACGGTGATAGTGCCACACAACACGTTGGATGGTGTCCTCAGTGTGAAGACGGGACTTCGTCTCCACGAGGACTGTGCGGTGGTCACTCCTACCAATACTGTCATGGACAGATGCATTTGCGACAGGTAGATTGGTGAGGACGAGGTCAAGTAAGTTTTTCCCTCGTGTTGGTTCGCTCACCACCTGCCGCAGGCCCAGTCTGGCAGCTATGTCCTTCAGGACTCGGCCAGCTCGGTCAGTAGTGGTGCTACCGAGCCACTCTTGGTGATGGACATTGAAGTCCCCCACCCAGAGTCCATTCTGTAGCCATGCTACCCTCAGTGCTTCCTCCAAGTGGTGTTCAACATGGAGGAGGACTGATTCATCAGCTGAGGGAGGGCGGTAGGTGGTAATCAGCAGGAGGTTTCCTTGCCCATGTTTGACCTGATGCCATGAGATTTCATGGGGTCCAGAGTCAATGTTGAGGACTCCCAGGGCCACTCCCTCCTGACTGTATATCAAGGTACCGCCACCTCTGGTGGGTCTGTCCTGCCGGTGGGACAGGACATACCCAGGGATGGTGATGGAAGAGTCTGGTGTCCTCTGATTACCGACCCTCCTGCCATTGGAAACAGTTTCTCCTTATTTACTCCATCAAAACCCCTCATGATTTTGAACACCTCGATTAAATCTCCCCTTAACCTTCTCTGCGCTAAGAAGAACAATCCCAGCTTCTCCAGTCTCTCCACAAAAACTGGAGTCCCTCATCCCTGGTACCATTCTGGTAAATCTCCTCTGCACCTTCTCCAAAGCCTTGACATCTTTCCCAAAGTGCGGTGCCCAGAATTGGACACAATACTCAGTGATTTATAGCCGTTTTAGCATAATTTCCTCTCTGCAGTCCAAAATGAGTTAACGTCTGCCTTAAAGATGCAAACAGAGCCCTGTAAATGCTTTTAGTGTTTGCCCTGTAACGTCGGCAGAACTGCTTTCCAGCCTCTTGGTCTAAAGCTGCTAATGAGTGGCACCGCGCCCCCGGCCCCCCCCGCCCAGGGAGGACACGTGCCGATTCGCCATCTCACAAACAGACGCAGGTAGGCTACAATATAGAGGACTTTCACGATTGCTCGGAATGCTGGGATAGCCCTGCCGCCATTGCAGTCTCTCACTCTCCAGTGAAAGAAATGCTGGGTGTGAACAGCAGGAGATCCAGATCCTCAGACAGGGTGGTGGGTGGGCCCCTCTCTGAATGGGGGAGACCGGGGAGCTGGGAGGGGGGGGGGGGGGTCCGCACACGCTCGCATGGCGTTGCACGGCCAAGTAAAGGCCACGATTCGCACGTACCTTGTGCAGGTGCTCCAGGGCCAGGACAATCTCCCCGATGTAGATCCGAACCTCCGCCTCGGTGAAGTGGTCTCTCTGGTAGAGGTGGGTGAATAACTCGCCTCCGCTCACGTAATCTAGGCAACAATCAGAGAAGCAGCATTCAGCTGCATGTAGATACAGAGTAAAGCTCCCTCTACACTGTCCCATCAAACACTCCCAGGGCAGGTACAGGGTTAGATACAGAGTAAAGCTCCCTCTACACTGTCCCATCAAACACTCCCAGGGCAGGTACAGCACGGGTTAGATACAGAGTAAAGCTCCCTCTACACTGTCCCGTCAAACACTCCCAGGGCAGGTACAGCACGGGTTAGATACAGAGTAAAGCTCCCTCTACACTGTCCCATCAAACACTCCCAGGGCAGGTACAGGATTAGATACAGAGTAAAGCTCCCTCTACACTGTCCCGTCAAACACTCCCAGGGCAGGTACAGGATTAGATACAGAGTAAAGCTCCCTCTACACTGTCCCATCAAACACTCCCAGGGCAGGTACAGGGTTAGATACAGAGTAAAGCTCCCTCTACACTGTCCCATCAAACACTCCCAGGGCAGGTACAGCACGGGTTAGATACAGAGTAAAGCTCCCTCTACACTGTCCCGTCAAACACTCCCAGGGCAGGTACAGGGTTAGATACAGAGTAAAGCTCCCTCTACACTGTCCCGTCAAACACTCCCAGGGCAGGTACAGGGTTAGATACAGAGTAAAGCTCCCTCTACACTGTCCCGTCAAACACTCCCAGGGCAGGTACAGGGTTAGATACAGAGTAAAGCTCCCTCTACACTGTCCCGTCAAACACTCCCAGGGCAGGTACAGGGTTAGATACAGAGTAAAGCTCCCTCTACACTGTCCCGTCAAACACTCCCAGGGCAGGTACAGGGTTAGATACAGAGTAAAGCTCCCTCTACACTGTCCCGTCAAACACTCCCAGGGCAGGTACAGGGTTAGATACAGAGTAAAGCTCCCTCTACACCGTCCCGTCAAACACTCCCAGGATCAGATACGAGCTCCTTCCCACCAGGAGTACCTGGATAAGGGCCCGGAACCTGGCTGATCATTCCCCTTCTCGAGGCAAAGTACAGAGACCCACCGCAGCCGAGCTGCAATCAGCCGGCTCAGCACCGTGCAGGGGTCTGAACTGGCAGGAACCCTCCTGATCGTGGAATGGTGCAGCACAGAAAGAGGCCATTCGGCCCATCGTGCCTGTACCGGCTCTTTGAAAGAGTCATGCTACCTCCCCATGATCTGTGTCTCTCAGTACCGGGGAAGGGGAGGAGGGAGGTTTGCTACTGGGCTACCGGGGTGGGGGGATACACGAGGGGGGGTATGACCTGGTTTTGTTACCCGCTGGGGTACCCTGGGGTGGGGCAGGGAGAGGGGCTGGTATCGTGTCGTCAGACCACGTCGCGTCGGAGCGTCCCAGACCCCCCACCCCCACTCCTCCCCCGGAGACCCCGCTCGAGGTCGGGGGGGGGGGAGGGGATTTCTTACCGAGGATGAGGTGGAGCTTGGCATCAGTCTGGAAGGCGTAGTGCAGGGTGACGAGGAACGGGGACTGGCGAATCTGCTCCAGCACCTGGCGCTCTGTCTTCGTGTGCTCAGTCGTCTTGGCTTTCTGGATGATCGAGGCCTTCTTCAGCACCTTCATGGCAAACAGCTTCCCCGTGTCGTGCCCGCTGACCTTACGCACCAGAAAAACCTTCCCGTAGGCTGTTGTGTTGGGGAGAAGGGGAGAAAGAGTCAGCTTCATGGGGGAACCTCCGCCCGATAACATCTCGTCATCGACATACAGCACAGGAGGAGGCCGTTCAGCCCATCCTGCCCATTCTGGCTCTTTGAGAGAGCCCTCCGATCAATCCCGCGCTTTCCCCGTAGCCCTGCACTTCTCTCCCCTTCGAGCGAGCGGATACAGCCTGGAACGCGCTGCCTGACAGGGCGGTGGAAGCAGATTCAATCGCGGCTTTAAAGCAGGAATTGGAGGGAAAAAACCTTGCAGGGCCACGGGGGAATGGGGCTAACTGGATTGCTCTTAGCATGGGTTCAATGGGCCAAATGGCCTCCTCCTGCACCGTAACCGTTCTATGATTCTAAGTATTTATCCAATTACCTTTCGAAAGTTATTATTAGCTTCAGCACAGGCCTGTAACATTCATTTGATTGGGTCACACTAAAGTTCAGATTGCTACAGTACTTTAAAAACAAGAGGGCTGCAGAAACTTGAAGTAAAATTGGACGTGAATTGTGTGCTCAATGAGAAGAGGGGTAGGACACGCTCCCCCTACACTGTCCCGTCAAACACTCCCGGGGCAGGTACAGCACGGGTTAGATACAGAGTAAAGCTCCCTCTACACTGTCCCGTCAAACACTCCCGGGGCAGGTACAGCACGGGTTAGATACAGAGTAAAGCTCCCTCTACACTGTCCCGTCAAACACTCCCGGGGCAGGTACAGCACGGGTTAGATACAGAGTAAAGCTCCCTCTACACTGTCCCGTCAAACACTCCCGGGGCAGGTACAGCACGGGTTAGATACAGAGTAAAGCTCCCTCTGCACTGTCCCATCAAACACTCCCAGGGCAGGTACAGCATGGGTTAGATACAGAGTAAAGCTCCCTCTACACTGTCCCATCAAACACTCCCGGGGCAGGTACAGCACGGGTTAGATACAGAGTAAAGCTCCCTCTACACTGTCCCGTCAAACACTCCCGGGGCAGGTACAGGGTTAGATACAGAGTAAAGCTCCCCCTACACTGTCCCGTCAAACACTCCCGGGGCAGGTACAGCACGGGTTAGATACAGAGTAAAGCTCCCTCTACACTGTCCCGTCAAACACTCCCCGGGCAGGTACAGCACGGGTTAGATACAGAGTAAAGCTCCCTCTACACTGTCCCATCAAACACTCCCAGGGCAGGTACAGCACGGGTTCGATACAGAGTAAAGCTCCCTCTACACTGTCCCATCAAACACTCCCAGGGCAGGTACTGGGTTAGATACAGAGTAAAGCTCCCTCTACACTGTCCCATCAAACACTCCCAGGGCAGGTACAGCACGGGTTCGATACAGAGTAAAGCTCCCTCTACACTGTCCCGTCAAATACTCCCAGGGCAGGTACAGGGTTAGATACAGAGTAAAGCTCCCTCTACACTGTCCCATCAAACACTCCCAGGGCAGGTACAGGGTTAGATACAGAGTAAAGCTCCCTCTACACTGTCCCGTCAAACACTCCCAGGGCAGGTACAGGGTTAGATACAGAGTAAAGCTCCCTCTACACTGTCCCATCAAACACTCCCAGGGCAGGTACAGCACGGGTTCGATACAGAGTAAAGCTCCCTCTACACTGTCCCATCAAACACTCCCAGGGCAGGTACAGCACGGGTTCGATACAGAGTAAAGCTCCCTCTACACTGTCCCGTCAAATACTCCCAGGGCAGGTACAGCACGGGTTAGATACAGAGTAAAGCTCCCTCTACACTGTCCCGTCAAACACTCCCAGGGCAGGTACAGGGTTAGATACAGAGTAAAGCTCCCCCTACACTGTCCCGTCAAATACTCCCAGGGCAGGTACAGCACGGGTTCGATACAGAGTAAAGCTCCCTCTACACTGTCCCGTCAAACACTCCCAGGGCAGGTACAGGGTTAGATACAGAGTAAAGCTCCCTCTACACTGTCCCGTCAAACACTCCCAGGGCAGGTACAGGGTTAGATACAGAGTAAAGCTCCCTGTACACTGTCCCATCAAACACTCCCAGGGCAGGTACAGGGTTAGATACAGAGTAAAGCTCCCTCTACACTGTCCCATCAAACACTCCCAGGGCAGGTACAGCACGGGTTTGATACAGAGTAAAGCTCCCTCTACACTGTCCTGTCAAACACTCCCAGGGCAGGTACAGGGTTAGATACAGAGTAAAGCTCCCTCTACACTGTCCCATCAAACACTCCCAGGGCAGGTACAGGGTTCGATACAGAGTAAAGCTCCCTCTACACTGTCCGATCAAACACTCCCAGGGCAGGTACAGGGTTAGATACAGAGTAAAGCTCCCTCTGCACTGTCCCGTCAAACACTCCCAGGGCAGGTACAGGGTTAGATACAGAGTAAAGCTCCCTCTACACTGTCCCATCAAACACTCCCGGGGCAGGTACAGGGTTAGATACAGAGTAAAGCTCCCTCTACACTGTCCCATCAAACACTCCCAGGGCAGGTGCAGCACGGGTTCATAATTAACCCATCAGTTTGAGGCAGACAGTCCCACTCAGTTCAGTGAAGATGGAGCAGAGACTAAATACCATTAACACAATCAGGCTTTCAATTTAATAAAGCTGTTCCTTTAGCATTCAACCTCGGATTAAAAATAATCAGAGGGTTGTGAATCTTTGGAATTCTCTACCCCAGAGGGCTGTGGATGCTCAGTCGTTGAGTATATTCAAGACTGAGATCGATAGATTTTTAGACTCTAGGGGAATCAAGGGATATGGGGATCGGGTGGGAAAGTGGAGTTGAGGTCAAAGATCAGCCATGATCTGATTGAATGGCAGAGCAGGTTCGAGGGGCCGAATGGCCGACTCCTGCTTCTATTTCTTCTGTTCTTAACCCCTGAAATGGCACAGGACAGGAACTCAGTGCAGGAGACATCCCAGCTATGTGTGTCTGAGTACAGCTCCTGGAACAAAGGTACATGGAGAAATTTCTCTCCATTTGCCTGAGAGGGGAGTCGCTGTCTGAAGTGTAAACTGACAGAACAGACTGTGACCAATGCTAGTTTGCTGTTTCTCTCAGTCGGGACCTTACCTCCTGTTCCAAGCACCTTGAGTAGTTCGAAGTTCTCCATCCCCACTTTCTCCGTGTGTCCTGTCAAGTTCGCTGCGGAGGGGATAAAATAGACACGAGTGAGAGAGCTGAGGCCCAGGCGCACACACCTATGGGGTTTTGCTATTATCACAGAGTGACATAGAATTTATTTCCAGTATTCTGGAGAGAGATCGCAGGACAGCACACATTGCTCGGGGAGGCGACCCGCATTTGAGGAAAATGGATTTGTTTGAGAAATTTACAGACACACCATTCACAAAAAACAGGGCAGGTGAAAACGGCTCCGTGTTCCTTATAAGGAGGGGTGACAATTGTAAACAATTTTACAACACCAAGTTATAGTCCAGCAATTTTATTTTAAATTCACAAGCTTTCGGAGATTTTCTCCTTCCTCAGGCAAATGTTTCAAGATCCAGCCTGTAACTCACTCCCGGGTATCTGTTATTCTATATATAAACCCCCCTGAACCCCTCGATTAGATTCCAGTCTGTAACTCACTCCCGGGTATCTGTTATTCTATATATAAACCCCCCTGAACCCCTTGATTAGATTCCAGTCTGTAACTCACTCCCGGGTATCTGTTATTCTATATATAAACCCCCCGAACCCCTCGATTAGATTCCAGCCTGTAACTCACTCCCGGGTATCTGTTATTCTATATATAAACCCCCCTGAACCTCTCGATTAGATTCCAGCCTGTAACTCACTCCCGGGTATCTGTTATTCTATATATAAACCCCCCGAACCCCTCGATTAGATTCCAGTCTGTAACTCACTCCCGGGTATCTGTTATTCTATATATAAACCCCCCGAACCCCTCGATTAGATTCCAGTCTGTAACTCACTCCTGGGTATCTGTTATTCTATATATAAACCCCCCTGAACCCCTCGATTAGATTCCAGTCTGTAACTCACTCCCGGGTATCTGTTATTCTATATATAAACCCCCCCCCCCGAACCCCTCGATTAGATTCCAGTCTGTAACTCACTCCCGGGTATCTGTTATTCTATATATAAACCCCCCGAACCCCTCGATTAGATTCCAGTCTGTAACTCACTCCCGGGTATCTGTTATTCTATATATAAACCCCCCGAACCCCTCGATTAGATTCCAGTCTGTAACTCACTCCCAGGTATCTGTTATTCTATATATAAACCCCCCGAACCCCTCGATTAGATTCCAGCCTGTAACTCACTCCCGGGTATCTGTTATTCTATATATAAACCCCCCGAACCCCTCGATTAGATTCCAGCCTGTAACTCACTCCCGGGTATCTGTTATTCTATATATAAACCCCCCGAACCCCTCGATTAGATTCCAGTCTGTAACTCACTCCCGGGTATCTGTTATTCTATATATAAACCCCCCCCGAACCCCTCGATTAGATTCGAGTCTGTAACTCACTCCCGGGTATCTGTTATTCTATATATAAACCCCCCCCGAACCCCTCGATTAGATTCCAGTCTGTAACTCACTCCCGGGTATCTGTTATTCTATATATAAACCCCCCCCGAACCCCTCGATTAGATTCGAGTCTGTAACTCACTCCCAGGTATCTGTTATTCTATATATAAACCCCCCCCGAACCCCTTGATTAGATTCCAGTCTGTAACTCACTCCCAGGTATCTGTTATTCTATATATAAACCCCCCGAACCCCTCGATTAGATTCCAGCCTGTAACTCACTCCCGGGTATCTGTTATTCTATATATAAACCCCCCGAACCCCTCGATTAGATTCCAGCCTGTAACTCACTCCCGGGTATCTGTTATTCTATATATAAACCCCCCGAACCCCTCGATTAGATTCCAGCCTGTAACTCACTCCCAGGTATCTGTTATTCTATATATAAACCCCTCGATTAGATTCCAGCCTGTAACTCACTCCCAGGTATCTGTTATTCTATATATAAACCCCCCGAACCCCTCGATTAGATTCCAGCCTGTAACTCACTCCCGGGTATCTGTTATTCTATATATAAACCCCCCGAACCCTTCGATTAGATTCCAGCCTGTAACTCACTCCCGGGTATCTGTTATTCTATATATTAACCCCCCGAACCCCTCGATTAGATTCCAGCCTGTAACTCACTCCCGGGTATCTGTTATTCTATATATTAACCCCCCGAACCCCTCGATTAGATTCCAGCCTGTAACTCACTCCCGGGTATCTGTTATTCTATATATAAACCCCCCGAACCCCTCGATTAGATTCCAGCCTGTAACTCACTCCCGGGTATCTGTTATTCTATATATAAACCCCCCGAACCCCTCGATTAGATTCCAGCCTGTAACTCACTCCCAGGTATCTGTTATTCTATATATAAACCCCTCGATTAGATTCCAGCCTGTAACTCACTCCCAGGTATCTGTTATTCTATATATAAACCCCCCGAACCCCTCGATTAGATTCCAGCCTGTAACTCACTCCCGGGTATCTGTTATTCTATATATAAACCCCCCGAACCCTTCGATTAGATTCCAGCCTGTAACTCACTCCCGGGTATCTGTTATTCTATATATTAACCCCCCGAACCCCTCGATTAGATTCCAGCCTGTAACTCACTCCCGGGTATCTGTTATTCTATATATTAACCCCCCGAACCCCTCGATTAGATTCCAGCCTGTAACTCACTCCCGGGTATCTGTTATTCTATATATAAACCCCCCGAACCCCTCGATTAGATTCCAGCCTGTAACTCACTCCCGGGTATCTGTTATTCTATATATAAACCCCCCGAACCCCTCGATTAGATTCCAGCCTGTAACTCACTCCCGGGTATCTGTTATTCTATATATAAACCCCCCGAACCCCTCGATTAGATTCCAGTCTGTAACTCACTCCCGGGTATCTGTTATTCTATATATAAACCCCCCGAACCCCTCGATTAGATTCCAGTCTGTAACTCACTCCCAGGTATCTGTTATTCTATATATAAACCCCCCTGAACCCCTCGATTAGATTCCAGTCTGTAACTCACTCCCGGGTATCTGTTATTCTATATATAAACCCCCCTGAACCCCTCGATTAGATTCCAGTCTGTAACTCACTCCCGGGTATCTGTTATTCTATATATAAACTCCCCTGAACCCCTCGATTAGATTCCAGCCTGTAACTCACTCCCGGGTATCTGTTATTCTATATATAAACCCCCCGAACCCCTCGATTAGATTCCAGCCTGTAACTCACTCCCGGGTATCTGTTATTCTATATATAAACCCCCCTGAACCCCTCGATTAGATTCCAGTCTGTAACTCACTCCCGGGTATCTGTTATTCAGTGTGAGGGGCTTCGATGGGCCAGTTTGATAGTAGAGGGGCTTTCAATAAACAACTCACCCCATAGATATTTTTCCCTCCAAACGATTTGTCCGTGTTTTGGAGCGGGATTAATTTGTGTGGCAAATCTCGGGCTCTGTGTATACTGCCTCGAGCACCTTTGAAATCTCTGGAGTATAATTACTCTTCTGTTTTGAAATGCCAGAGAAGCAATGGGAGGGCTGCCAGGGCCGAGCTTTATTTATGTAAGTGGAGGGGCCCAGCTGTTGATCAGATCAAATTGACAACATGCCAGAATTGTCCTGGAGTCGCCATTAATTAAAGGTTCATCTGTGGGACTCTGCTTCCAGCAACTTTGGGGGGACATCATTCGGGCATAAAAAATGGTCTCGGCCCCCCCTCTCCGCTGCCGGGCCCCCCCCACCCCCCCCTCCGCCGCTGGGGCCCCCGCCCGGCCCCCACCCCCTCCGCCGTCGGGCCTATTGTCTGGGGGAGGCAGAAAGCACGCATGGGAGGGATGGGGAGAGACAGTATACGCACACAAGGGATGGGAGAACAGAGAGAGGGCACGTATCTAAGGGAGGTTGGAGATCGAGGGATGATAGAGAGAGCAGGCTAGTGTGTGAGGGATGGGGAAAGAGAGAGAGAGAGAGAGGAGGAACGAGCGGGGGCTGGGGAGGGAGAGAGAGAGAGAGAGGGGGAACGAGCGGGGGCTGGGGAGGGAGAGAGAGAGAGAGGGGGAACGAGCGGGGGCCGGGGAGGGAGAGAGAGAGGGGGAACGAGCGGGGGCCGGGGAGGGAGAGAGGGAGAGGGGGAAAGAGAAAGGGAACGAACGGGGGCTGGGGAGGGAGAGAGAGAGAGAGAGAGAGGGAACGAGCGGGGGCCGGGGAGTGAGAGAGAGAGGGGGAACGAGTGGGGGGTGGGGAGGGAGAGAGAGAGAGAGGGAGAGGGGGAAAGAGAAAGGGAATGAACGGGGGCTGGGGAGTGAGAGAGAGAGAGAGAGAGAGGGAACGAGAGGGGGGCGGGGAGGGAGAGAGAGAGAGAGGGAACGAGCGGGGGCCGGGGAGGGAGAGAGAGAGAGAGAGGGAACGAGCGGGGGCCGGGGAGGGAGAGAGAGAGAGAGAGGGAACGAGCGGGGGCCGGGGAGGGAGAGAGAGAGAGAGAGAGGGAACGAGAGGGGGGCGGGGAGGGAGAGAGAGAGAGAGGGAACGAGCGGGGGCCGGGGAGGGAGAGAGAGAGAGAGAGGGAACGAGCGGGGGCCGGGGAGGGAGAGAGAGAGAGAGAGAGAACGAGCGGGGGCCGGGAAGGGAGAGAGAGAGAGAGGGAACGAGTGGGGGCCAGGGAGGGAGAGAGAGAGAGAGGGAACGAGCAGGGGCCGGGAAGGGAGGGAGAGAGAGAGGGAACGAGCGGGGGCCGGGGAGGGAGAGAGAGAGAGAGAGGGAACGAGCGGGGGCCGGGAAGGGAGAGAGAGAGAGAGGGAACGAGTGGGGGCCGGGGAGGGAGAGAGAGAGAGAGGGAACGAGCAGGGGCCGGGAAGGGAGGGAGAGAGAGAGAGAGAGAGAACAAGCGGGTTCCGGGGTTAGGAGAGAGAGGGGGGAAATGATCAGGGGCCGGGGTGGGAGAGAGAGAGGGGCAACGAGCGGGGGCCAGGGTGGGGGGGAAAGAGAGAGAGAGAGAGAGAGCCAGAACGAGAGGGGCCCGGGGTCAGGGGAGAGAGAGATGGGGCCGGAACGAGAGAGGGGGAGAGAGGGGGCCGGGGGTGAGGGGGGGTGGAGAAAGAGAGGGGGGGAACGAGAGGGGGCTGGGGAAGAAAGCGAGGGATTCTGTGAGCCCTCCGTCTCGAATGTCACAGCAATTTCCGTGTAACCTGATCACCCTGGTCAGGTTGCCTCAGCTGAGGATAAGGACAATTGACCTCAGCACCCCTGAGAGTGAAGGTCCCACTCCTGACTGCTCTCCAGCACCACCTGCTGGACAATGACCGAGTGGACAGTGGGCAAGAACAAGATCAGGCTCAGCCGTGATGCCCGCCACAGTCAAATAGCCGATTGCCCCTTTACTGGAGGTCTGCCAGTGGCCACTAAGAGGCATGGCCTCCAGGACAGGAAGGGGAGAAAATTCGAATGATGGATGAGGGATTTGATGAGGGACGATGGGTGGAGCTCCTCATTCACTTCCTGTGTCCCTCCTGAAGAGTGGGTGTCCGGGGTTAGTCACCGTCAGCGGGAGGGGCCCCAGCAGACAAGCCCAGGCCCGAGACTGCAGCTGCTGATTTCACTCATTACCCAACTCCGACCCACCTAGTTTCACACAAAGACGGCATGACTCATAACAAGCGACTCACAGCTCACCTGATAATCCCACAAATATAGTCCAAATACTCCAGGGAACACAGATAGACATGGAGGGGATCAGAGAGACATTGAGGGTACGCAGAGGGAATAGAGAGAGAGACATTGAGGGTACGCAGAGGGAATAGAGAGAGAGACATTGAGGGTACGCAGAGGGAATAGAGAGACATTGAGGGTACGCAGAGGGAATAGAGAGAGAGACATTGAGGGTACGCAGAGGGAATAGAGAGAGAGACATTGAGGGTACGCAGAGGGAATAGAGAGAGAGACATTGAGGGTACACAGAGGGAATACAGAGAGAGACATTGAGGGTACACAGAGGGAATAGAGAGAGAGAGACATTGAGGGTACGCAGAGGGAATAGAGAGAGAGACATTGAGGGTACGCAGAGGGAATAGACAGAGAGACATTGAGGGTACGCAGAGGGAACAGACAGAGAGACATTGAGGGTACGCAGAGAGAGACATTGAGGGTACGCAGAGGGAATAGACAGAGAGACATTGAGGGTACGCAGAGGGAATAGAGAGAGAGACATTGAGGGTACGCAGAGGGAATAGAGAGAGAGACATTGAGGGTACGCAGAGGGAACAGACAGAGAGACATTGAGGGTACGCAGAGGGAATACAGAGAGAGACATTGAGGGTACGCAGAGGGAATAGACAGAGAGACATTGAGGGTACGCAGAGGGAATAGAGAGAGAGAGACATTGAGGGTACGCAGAGGGAATAGAGAGAGAGACATTGAGGGTACGCAGAGGGAATAGAGAGGGAGACATTGAGGGTACGCAGAGGGAATAGAGAGAGAGACATTGAGGGTACACAGAGGGAATAGAGAGAGAGAGACATTGAGGGTACGCAGAGAGAATAGAGAGAGACATTGAGGGTACGCAGAGGGAATAGAGAGAGAGACATTGAGGGTACGCAGAGAGAATAGAGAGAGAGAGACATTGAGGGTACGCAGAGGGAATAGAGAGAGACATTTAGGGTACGCAGAGGGAATAGAGAGAGAGACATTGAGGGTACGCAGAGGGAATAGAGAGGGAGACATTGAGGGTACGCAGAGGGAATAGAGAGAGAGACATTGAGGGTACGCAGAGGGAATAGAGAGAGAGACATTGAGGGTACGCAGAGGGAATAGAGAGAGAGACATTGAGGGTACACAGAGGGAATAGAGAGGGAGACATTGAGGGTACGCAGAGGGAATAGAGAGAGAGACATTGAGGGTACGCAGAGGGAATAGAGAGAGACATTGAGGGTACGCAGAGGGAATAGAGAGAGAGACGTTGAGGGTATGCAGAGGGAATAGAGAGAGACATTGAGGGTACGCAGAGAGAATAGAGAGAGAGACATTGAGGGTACGCAGAGGGAATAGAGAGAGAGACATTGAGGGTACGCAGAGAGAATAGAGAGAGACATTGAGGGTACACAGAGGGAATAGAGAGGGAGACATTGAGGGTACGCAGAGGGAATAGAGAGAGAGACATTGAGGGTACACAGAGGGAATAGAGAGAGAGACATTGAGGGTACGCAGAGAGAATAGAGAGAGACATTGAGGGTACACAGAGGGAATAGAGAGGGAGACATTGAGGGTACGCAGAGAGAATAGAGAGAGACATTGAGGGTACACAGAGGGAATAGAGAGAGAGACATTGAGGGTACACAGAGGGAATAGAGAGAGACATTGAGGGTACACAGAGGGACTAGAGAGAGAGACATTGAGGGTACGCAGAGGGAACAGAGAGAGAGAGACATTGAGGGTACGCAGAGGGAACAGAGAGAGAGAGAGACATTAAGGGTACACAGAGGGACTAGAGAGAGAGACATTGAGGGTACGCAGAGGGAACAGAGAGAGAGAGAGACATTAAGGGTACACAGAGGGAATAGAGAGAGAGACATTGAGGGTACACAGAGGGAATAGAGAGAGAGACATTGAGGGTACGCAGAGGGAATAGAGAGAGAGAGAGACATTGAGGGTACACAGAGGGAATAGAGAGAGACATTGAGGGTACGCAGAGGGAATAGAGAGAGAGAGAGACATTGAGGGTACGCAGAGGGAATAGAGAGACATTGAGGATACGCAGAGGGAATAGAGAGAGAGAGACATTGAGGGTACGCAGAGGGAATAGAGAGGGAGACATTGAGGGTACGCAGAGGGAATAGAGAGAGAGACATTGAGGGTACGCAGAGGGAATAGAGAGAGAGAGACATTGAGGGTACGCAGAGGGAATAGAGAGACATTGAGGGTACGCAGAGGGAATAGAGAGGGAGACATTGAGGGTACACAGAGGGAATAGAGAGAGAGACATTGAGGGTACACAGAGGGAATAGAGAGAGAGAGACATCGAGGGTATGCAGAGGGAAGAGAGAGACATTGAGGGTACGCAGAGGGAATAGAGAGAGACGTTGAGGGTACGCAGAGGGAATAGAGAGAGAGAGAGACATTGAGGGTACGCAGAGGGAATAGAGAGACATTGAGGGTACGCAGAGGGAATAGAGAGGGAGACATTGAGGGTACACAGAGGGAATAGAGAGAGAGACATTGAGGGTACACAGAGGGAATAGAGAGAGAGAGACATCGAGGGTATGCAGAGGGAAGAGAGAGACATTGAGGGTACGCAGAGGGAATAGAGAGAGACGTTGAGGGTACGCAGAGGGAATAGAGAGAGAGAGACATTGAGGGTACGCAGAGGGAATAGAGAGACATTGAGGGTACGCAGAGGGAATAGAGAGACATTGAGGGTACGCAGAGGGAATAGAGAGACATTGAGGGTACGCAGAGGGAATAGAGAGACATTGAGGGTATGCAGAGGGAATAGAGAGAGAGAGAGACATTGAGGGTACGCAGAGGGAATAGAGAGAGAGAGACATCGAGGGTACGCAGAGGGAATAGAGAGACATTGAGGGCACGCAGAGGGAATAGAGAGAGACGTTGAGGGTACGCAGAGGGAATAGAGAGAGAGAGAGACATTGAGGGTACGCAGAGGGAATAGAGAGACATTGAGGGCACGCAGAGGGAATAGAGAGACATAGACACTCGAGGCTGAGACTCCCAGTTCAGCACTGTCGGAGGTGCCGTCTTTCGGATGAGACGTTAAACCGAGGGCCCCGTCTGCCCCTCTCAGGTGGATGTAAAAGATCCCACGGCCATTATAGGAAGAAGAGCAGGGGGGAGTTCTCCCCGGTGTCCTGGGGCCAATATTTATCCCTCAACCAACATCACAAAAAAAAATGATCTGCTCATTATCACATTGCTGTTTGTGGGATCTTTTACATCCACGGCTGCTGCGTTTCCTACATCACAACAGTGACTACACTTCAAAAAGTATTTCATTGGCTGTAAAGCTCTTTGGGACGTCCCGAGGTGGTGAAGGGTGCAGTGTAATTGGGAGTACGCAGAACCGTACCGGCCAATGAGAGCAGCTAACCCGGCACAACCTGCTTTGATTGGCTCAGAGACCGTCTCCGACTCCCATTCAGCCGAGATGGAGAACTGCGGCACCCGAGGGTGGGGCCTCACTGTGCTGCCCGAGAGCGACAGGGTGGGGCTGGAGCCGAGTGGGAGGGAGGTCCGAACTCTCCCCTGGCACTGCGCCCAGCTGGCCGGACCCTGAACTGCATCCGTCAGTGCCAACCAGGGACCAGGCAGGTGAGCCAAACCGGTCGGCCCAGCTGGGCGTTCCCATTGGTGGCTCAGTTGCCGGGCGCATCGTGAGCCAATCAAAGCAGCTTCGATCTCAGGTCACCTGAGAGAGGGGCAGACGGGGGCCTGGGTTTAACGTCTCATCCCGAAAGACGGCACCTCCGACAGTGCGGCACTCCCTGGGAGTGTCGACCTGGATTATGTGCTCGAGTCGCCGGGGTGCTCAGTGGGTTCACACGGGACGGATTACTGGAGGACTCCCAGCACTTGTGGAGCCAAAAGCCAATCAGAGGGAGGGGAATTCCCCTCGCTCAGTGACTCGGTATCAGTCACATGATCAAAAGGCTTTCCCCAACATTGCTCGATGTGTGACTAGTGAGCACCTGGTGATCACCATGCACAAGCAGACTCATCCCCTGCACCCCCCCCAAACACAACTCATCGGTTCAGCACTGACTGATGATCTACTTTTCTCAATTGGCCATTGCAGGATCACCCCCCTATTGGGCTTTGCTGGTTACTGGCCCTGGACACTCAACGAGATGCCCAGAATCGAGTCCCAGTCTCGGCTGCCAACTATTCCTCCTCCTCCTCCCTCCTCCCATCACTGAACCACCAGATATTAAGCTGGCTGATGGGACTCTTTTCCTCGTTTCTCTCTTGCAGGGATGCAGTTCCACAATCGCCAGGCAGCTTCCGATATCTCCCTACGGTGTGAATCCAGAGAGCGGGCAGGATCCGAGCTAAATTATCTGGCTCTGCCCCCACCCCCCCAGTGCCCAGGAATATAGTCTGGCCGGTGTCTTGGGGGCACCAGAGGGCCGATCTCAACAGAGCGGATTCCTGCCAGTGGCGGGCACTGAAGGAGCGGGAGAGTGGGGGGAAAAAAAGAGTTGGAGGGGTTCACTGACAGACACAGGGCAGCACCCTCCAGCTTCACTCTGCTAACCATGGCTCAGTGGGTAGCACACTCACCTGTGAGTCAGAAGGTCGTGGGTTTGAGCCCCACTCCAGAGACTTGAGCACAAAATCCAGGCAGCCCCTCCAAGTCCCAACTTGGACACATATTGGCAGCTCCTTCATCGTCAAATCCTGGAACTCACTGCACTGTGGGAAAACCTTCACCACACGGACTGCAGCGGTTCAAGGATGCTTTGGGACATCCTGAGGCGCTATATAAACGCAAGTTCAAATCCCACCAGGGCTAACAGCGGGGGAAAAAGCTGCTGGATTGTCTGAAAATCCCAGCTCAAGGGAAGGGAATCTGCCTGATCAAGTTAGTCTCCAGCCCTACACTCGAAAGTCGGGCAATAAATAGGACCTCATCAAAATCCCAAGAGCATAAAGCAAGAGAGATAAACATTGGAAAAATAGGGCATCCCCTAAGTGAGCAATAACACCATCTGGTGTAGCACTGAGCCGTAGCAGATGAGGAAAGTCCCTGGTTGATTCCAGTCCTGTACGGAACTGACTGATCTCAACCCAGGGCAGCAGGGGGTGAGGGTGAACTACATGTTAATCTCAGTCCCCCTCGGCTGCCCAATGACCTCTCCCATCGCCGCTACACACTGGGAAAATGCATATTTAGATAGGCGAATAGGAAAGGAGCTCAGTGGTGACGCCCTCCACAGTCGAGCAGCCCAGTTGATCAAGATGGGGATGCATCTTCACGTCACCACGGGGCCCCCACCTTCAGGAGAGGAGGAGGAGGTGAACATTACAATAATTTTTAAATCTTTTTGCAAATCAAACTCACCATTTTTCAATTCGTGTTTCACGGTACAACTCTCCTCCTCCAAGCTGTCGTCCATCGCTTCTGGTTTTTATTAAAAAGAATTAAAAAGTGAAATGTTCAGGATGGGTGGATAATCTGGGTTGTGATCTCAGCCGACCAATGGCAGATATATTGCAATGGAGACAGAATCCTTTGAAAACATATCAAGGGGGGCTGAGAAAAGGGGCGGGCACGACGTGGTCGATCACTTGTCAATTTCAGATCCAAGGTTGACGATCCCTGGTCAATTTCATGCACAATCCCCTCGATTCTTGAGTCAATTTCGAGCTGAGTGTTGCAGATTCCTTGTCGGATACAATGGTGCCAATTCCTGGTCAATTTCAGACACAATGTTGCCAATTCCTGGTCGATTTCAGATACAATGTCGCAGATCCCCTGTCAATGTTGCAAATTCTTCCCTTGTCAATTTCGGATACAATGTCGCAGATTCCCGTGTCAATTTCGGATACAATGTTGCAGATTCCCTGTCAATTTCAGATACAATGTTGCAGATCCCCTGTCAATCTCAGATACAATGTTGCAAACCCCCCCGCCGCACTCTAACAATTTCAGACACAATGTTACAAATTCCTCGTCAATTGCAGCTACAATGTTTCACAGATCCTCCTCCCTTGTCGCTTTTTTTTGGTCAAAGATACAATTGTTTCCTTATCAATTTCGGATACAAATATTGCCACTTTTTTGCGGTCAGTTTCATTCGCTTCGAAGGCGGAGGCTTTTTTAAAAAATCCCCCCACAAGGCAGACACTCAAACTCGGGGGTCCAGCCTGGGGTTTACATGGTCGTTGCTTCCCCCACCGCCGGGATCCCTCTCTCCCCCTCTCCCCCTCCTCCTTTCTCTGGGACACTCACTTTTGGAGCCCGGTTATTTCTTTTCTGCTGACAACCATTGATGGGGGGGATATTTTCCGCCCACCCCTCCGGGTGTTTATTTTTCTCTCTATCTGGATCCAATCGATCGGTTTTCGGTTGTGCTTTTTTTTTTTGGCGGCTTCTTCCGGGAAATGTCCAGGGCTCGGATTACACAGTCGGTCAAAAATGCGAAGCTCCTTAACCAGAAATGTATCAGAGCTCTACGGAGGCCGCAAGAGCTCAGGGCCTGGTAACTAACACATTCTCTGCAATTTCCCTCTTCAGATCACTAGGGGTAGGTGGAAAGGTGAACTATATTATAACCAGGTCACTAGGGGTAGGTGGAAAGGTGAACTATATTATAACCAGGTCACTAGGGGTAGGTGGAAAGGTGAACTATATTATAACCAGGTCACTAGGGGTAGGTGGAAAGGTGAACTATATTATAACCAGGTCACTCGGGGTAGGTGGAAAGGTGAATTATATTATAACCAGGTCACTAGGGGTAGGTGGAAAGGTGAACTATATTATAACCAGGTCACTAGGGGTAGGTGGAAAGGTGAACTATATTATAACCAGGTCACTCGGGGTAGGTGGAAAGGTGAATTATATTATAACCAGGTCACTAGGGGTAGGTGGAAAGGTGAACTATATTATAACCAGGTCACTAGGGGTAGGTGGAAAGGTGAATTATATTATAACCAGGTCACTAGGGGTAGGTGGAAAGGTGAACTATATTATAACCAGGTCACTAGGGGTAGGTGGAAAGGTGAACTATATTATAACCAGGTCACTAGGGGTAGGTGGAAAGGTGAACTATATTATAACCAGGTCACTAGGGGTAGGTGGAAAGGTGAACTATATTATAACCAGGTCACTAGGGGTAGGTGGAAAGGTGAATTATATTATAACCAGGTCACTAGGGGTAGGTGGAAAGGTGAACTATATTATAACCAGATCACTAGGGGTAGGTGGAAAGGTGAACTATATTATAGCCATGATGTGGAGATGCCGGTGATGGACTGGGGTTGACAAATGTAAGGAATCTTACAACACCAGGTTATAGTCCAACAGTTTTATTTGAAAATCACAAGCTTTCGGAGGCTTTCTCCTTCGTCAGGTGAGTGTGGGATTCCATGGAAGGTTACCGCATTTATAGTCAGAGAACAATACCTGGTGATAACAGGCTTTCGGAGATTATCTCCATCACCCGACGAAGGAGATAATCTCCGAAAGCTTGTGATTTTCAAATAAAACAGTTGGACTATAACCTGGTGTTGTAAGATTCCTTACATTTGTCAACCCCAGTCCATCACCGGCATCTCCACATCATGTTGATTACAGATAATCTTTCCAACTGCCCGTTGTCAAGGCAATCAAAGTGTTCAGACAGAGAGGTGTTACCTACAGGACCACCAAATATACAAACAGCCAGAACAAAAGACAGAGAGAGAGAGAGAGAGAAACATCCGAAAGGAAGAGAAAGACAGAGAATGACCCGTTGTATTAAAAACAGATAACTTTTTTTCGCTGGTGGGGTTACGTGTAGTGTGACATGAACCCAAGATCCCGGTTGAGGCCGTCCTCATGGGTGCGGAACTTGGCTATCAATTTCTGCTCGACGATTTTGCGTTGTCGTGTGTCTCGAAGGCCACCTTGGAGAACGCTTACCCGAAGATCGGTGGCTGAATGTCCTTGACTGCTGAAGTGTTCCAGAACAGCAGACAGAGGGATCCGCGGTACAGCAACCGAAGAAGAAAGAGTCAAACTGGACTCCTCCGGAGGGTCGCTGCCCTAAGCTTGACATGTATGCTCAAGCTGTCAGGAAATGCGTCAATGCCAGATTCATCAGCCGCACTCACAAGACAGTCCAGAGTGTCACCCGAGCACAACGCAAAGCCATCGACACTCTCAAGATCAACCGCAACATCGTCATCAAACCAGCGGACAAAGGAGGAGCCATCGTCATACAGAACAGAACGGACTATTGCAAAGAAGCATACCGACAACTGGACAACCAGGAACACTACAGACGGTTACCCGCAGATCCGACCAAAGAACATACCCACCAGCTCAACAAACTGATCAAGACCTTCGATCCAGACCTTCAAAGCATCCTACGCACTCTCATCCCATGTACTCCCTGCGTGGGAGACTTCTACTGCCTCCCAAAGATACACAAAGCCAACACACCCGGACGTCCTATCGTATCAGGCAATGGAACCCTGTGTGAGAACCTCTCTGGATATGTCAAGGGCATCCTGAAACCCATCGTACAGGGAACCCCCAGCTTCTGTCGCGACACGACAGACCTCCTACAAAAACTCAGCACCCACGGACCAGTTGAACCAGGAACACTTCTCACCACGATGGACGTCTCGGCACTATACACCAGTATCCCCCACGATGACGGCATCACTGCAACAGCATCAATACTCAACACCAACAACAGCCAATCTCCAGACGCCATCCTACAACTCATCCGCTTCATCCTGGATCACAATGTCTTCACCTTCGATAACCAGTTCTTTACCCAAACACACGGAACAGCCATGGGGACCAAATTCGCACCCCAATACGCCAACATTTTCATGCACAAGTTCGAGCAGGACTTCTTCACTGCACAGGACCTCCAACCAACACTACACACCAGATACATCGACGACATTTTCTTCCTATGGACCCACGGCGAAGAATCACTGAAGAGACTACACGATAACATCAACAAGTTCCATCCCACCATCAAGCTCACCATGGACTACTCCTCAGAATCGGTTTCTTTCTTGGACACACGAATCTCCATCAAAGACGGGCACCTCAGCACCTCACTCTACCGCAAGCCCACGGACAACCTCACGATGCTCCACTTTTCCAGCTTCCACCCTAACCACGTCAAAGAGGCCATCCCCCATGGACAGGCCCTGCGAATACACAGGATCTGTTCAGACGAGGAGGAACGCGATGGACACCTACAGACGCTGAAAGACGCCCTAGTAAGAACGGGATATGACGCTCGACTCGTCGATCGACAGTTCCGACGGGCCACAGCAAAAAATCACATAGACCTCCTCAGAAGACTAACACGGGACGCAACCAACAGAGTACCCTTCGTCGTCCAGTACTTCCCCGGAGTGGAGAAACTACGCCATGTTCTCCGCAGCCTTCAACATGTCATCGATGACGATGAACACCTCGCTAAGGCCATCCCCACACCTCCACTACTCGCCTTCAAACAGCCACCCAACCTCAAACAGACCATCGTTTGCAGCAAATTACCCAGCTTTCAGGAGAACAGCGTCCACGACACCACACAACCCTGCCACGGCAACCTCTGCAAGACATGCCAGATCATCGACACAGATACCACCATCACACGAGAGGACACCACCCACCAGGTGCATGGTTCATACTCCTGTGACTCGGCCAACGTTGTCTACCTCATACGTTGCAGGAGAGGATGCCCCAGAGCATGGTACATTGGCGAGACCATGCAGACACTGCGACAACGGATGAACGGACACCGCACAACAATCGCCAGACAGGAGGGTTCCCTCCCAGTCGGGGAACACTTCAGCAGTCAAGGACATTCAGCCACCGATCTTCGGGTAAGCGTTCTCCAAGGCGGCCTTCGAGACACACGACAACGCAAAATCATCGTGCAGAAATTGATAGCCAAGTTCCGCACCCATGAGGACGGCCTCAACCGGGATCTTGGGTTCATGTCACGCTACACGTAACCCCACCAGCGAATAAAGGTTATCTGTTTTTAATACAACGGGTCATTCTCTGTCTTTCTCTTCCATTCGGATGTTTCTCCCTCTCTCTCTCTCTGTCTTGTGTTCTGGCCGTTTGTGTATTCGGTGGTCCTGTAGGTAACACCTCTCTGTCTGCAACACTTTGATTGCCTTGACAACGGGCAGTTGGAAAGATTATCTGTAATCACCAGGTATTGTTCTCTGACCATAAATGCGAAACTTTCAAGGAGTCCCACACTTCACCTGACGAAGGAGAAAGTCTCCGAAAGCTTGTGATTTTCAAATAAAATTGTTGGACTATAACCTGGTGTTGTAAGATTCTTTACATATATTATAACCAGGTCACGAGGGGTAGGTGGAAAGGTGAATTATATTATAACCAGATCACTAGGGGCAGGTGGAAAGCTGAACTGTATTACAACCAGATCACTAGGGGTTGGTGGAAAGGTGAATTATATTATAAGCAGGTCACGAGGTGTAGGTGGAAAGGTGAACTGTATTATAACCAGGTCACTAGGGGCAGGTGGAAAGGTGAACTATATTATAACCAGATCACTAGGGGTCGGTGGAGAGGTGAACTATATCAAAACCAGATCACAAGGGGCAGGTGGAAAGGTGAATTATATTATAACCAGGTCACTAGGGGCAGGTGGAAAGGTGAATTATATTATAACCAGATCACTAGGGGTCGGTGGAGAGGTGAACTATATCATAACCAGATCACAAGGGGCAGGTGGAAAGGTGAACTATATTATAACCAGGTCACTAGGGGCAGGTGGAAAGGTGAACTATATTATAACCAGGTCACTAGGGGTAGGTGGAAAGGTGAACTATATTATAACCAGATCACTAGGGGCAGGTGGAATGGTGAACTATATTATAACCAGGTCACTAGGAGTTTGTGGAAAGGTGAATGAAATTATAACCAGATCACTCGGGGTAGGTGGAAAGGTGAACTATATTATAACCAGATCACTAGGGGTAGGTGTAAAGGTGAACTATATTATAACCAGATCACTAGGGGTAGATGGAAAGGTGAACTATATTATAACCAGATCACTAGGGGTAGATGGAAAGGTGAACTATATTATAACCAGATCACTAGGGGCAGGTGGAAATGTGAACTATATTATAACCAGATCACTGGGCGTAGGTGGAAAGGTGAACTATGTTATAACCAGATCACTAGGGGTAGATGGAAAGGTGAACTATATTGTAACCAGATCACTAGGGGCAGGTGGAAAGGTGAACTATATTATAACCAGTTCACTGGTGGTAGGTGGAAAGGTGAACTATATTATAACCAGATCACTAGGGGCAGGTGGAAAGGTGAATTATATTATAACCAGATCACTAGGGGTAGGTGGAAAGGTGAACTATATTATAACCAGATCACTAGGGGCAGGTGGAAAGGTGAACTATATTATAACCAGATCACTAGGGGTAGGTGGAAAGGTGAACTATATTATAACCAGATCACTAGGGGCAGGTGGAAAGGTGAATTATATTATAACCAGATCACTAGGGGCAGGTGGAAAGGTGAACTATATTATAACCAGTTCACTGGTGGTAGGTGGAAAGGTGAACTATATTATAACCAGATCACTAGGGGTAGGTGGAAAGGTGAACTATATTATAACCAGATCACTAGGGGCAGGTGGAAAGGTGAATTATATTATAACCAGATCACTAGGGGTAGGTGGAAAGGTGAACTATATTATAACCAGATCACTAGGGGCAGGTGGAAAGGTGAACTATATTATAACCAGATCACTAGGGGCAGGTGGAAAGGTGAACTATATTATAACCAGATCACTAGGGGCAGGTGGAAAGGTGAACTATATAATAACCAGATCACTAGGGGTAGGTGTAAAGGTGAACTATATTATAACCAGATCACTAGGGGTAGGTGTAAAGGTGAACTATATTATAACCAGATCACTGGGGGCAGGTGGAAAGGTGAACTATATTATAACCAGATCACTAGGGGTAGGTGTAAAGGTGAACTATATTATAACCAGATCACTAGGGGTAGGTGGAAAGGTGAACTATATTATAACCAGATCACTGGGGGCAGGTGGAAAGGTGAACTATATTATAACCAGGTCACTAGGGGCAGGTGGAAAGGTGAACTATATTATAACCAGATCACTAGGGGTAGGTGGAAAGGTGAACTATATTATAACCAGGTCACTAGGGGCAGGTGGAAAGGTGAACTATATTATAACCAGATCACTAGGGGTAGGTGTAAAGGTGAACTATATTATAACCAGATCACTAGGGGTAGGTGGAAAGGTGAACTATATTATAACCAGATCACTAGGGGCAGGTGGAAAGGTGAACTATATTATAACCAGATCACTAGGGGCAGGTGGAAAGGTGAACTATATTATAACCAGATCACTAGGGGTAGGTGTAAAGGTGAACTATATTATAACCAGATCACTAGGGGTAGGTGTAAAGGTGAACTATATTATAACCAGATCACTGGGGGCAGGTGTAAAGGTGAACTATATTATAACCAGATCACTGGGGGCAGGTGGAAAGGTGAACTATATTATAACCAGGTCACTAGGGGCAGGTGGAAAGGTGAACTATATTATAACCAGATCACTAGGGGTAGGTGTAAAGGTGAACTATATTATAACCAGATCACTAGGGGTAGGTGGAAAGGTGAACTATATTATAACCAGATCACTGGGGGCAGGTGGAAAGGTGAACTATATTATAACCAGGTCACTAGGGGCAGGTGGAAAGGTGAACTATATTATAACCAGTTCACTGGGGGCAGGTGGAAAGGTGAACTATATTATAACCAGATCACTGGGGGCAGGTGGAAAGGTGAACTATATTATAACCAGATCACTGGGGGCAGGTGGAAAGGTGAACTATATTATAACCAGATCACTGGGGGCAGGTGGAAAGGTGAACTATATTATAACCAGATCACTAGGGGTAGGTGGAAAGGTGAACTATATTATAACCAGATCACTGGGGGCAGGTGGAAAGGTGAACTATATTATAACCAGTTCGCTGGGCGTAGGTCAGGGGACTGGTTCTTAACAAAATAAGGCAGAAAATGTCAAATATATATATATATGTATATGTATACACAAGTGGAAAGAACAAACTTGCATTTATACGAACAGGAGGAGGCCATTCAGCCCCTCGAGCCTGTTCTGCCATTCAATGAGATCATGGCTGATCTGTGACCTAACTCCATCTACCCGCCTTAGCCCCCAAATCCCCTTTAGTTAACAAAAATCTATCAATCTCTGATTTAAAATTCACAATTGAGCGAGCATCAACTGATGTTTGCGGAAGAGAGTTCCAAACTTCTCCCACCCTTTGTGTTTGTTTTTTTTATTCGTTCACGGGATGTGGGCGTCGCTGGCAAGGCCGGCATTTATTGCCCATCCCTAATTGCCCTCGAGAAGGTGGTGGTGAGCCGCCTTCTTGAACCGCTGCAGTCCGTGTGGTGACGGTTCTCCCACAGTGCTGTTAGGAAGGGAGTTCCAGGATTTTGACCCAGTGACGATGAAGGAACGGCCGATATATTTCCAAGTCGGGATGGTGTGTGACTCGGAGGGGAACGTGCAGGTGGTGTTGTTCCCATGTGCCTGCTGCCCTTGTCCTTCTAGGTGGTAGAGGTCGCGGGTTTGGGAGGTGCTGTCGAAGAAGCCTTGGCGAGTTGCTGCAGTGCATCCTGTGGATGGTACACACTGCAGCCACGGTGCGCCGGTGGTGAAGGGAGTGAATGTTTAGGGTGGTGGATGGGGTGCCAATCAAGCGGGCTGCTTTATCTTGGATGGTGTCGAGCTTCTTGAGTGTTGTTGGAGCTGCACTCATCCAGGCAAGTGGAGAGTATTCCATCACACTCCTGACTTGTGCCTTGTAGATGGTGGAAAGGCTTTGGGGAGTCAGGAGGTGAGTCACTCGCTGCAGAATACCCAGCCTCTGACCTGCTCTCGTAGCCACAGTATTTATATGGCTGGTCCAGTTAAGTTTCTGGTCAATGGTGACCCCCCAGGATGTTGATGGTGGGGGATTCGGTGATGGTAATGCCGTTGAATGTCATGGGGAGGTGGTTAGACTCTCTCTTGTTGGAGATGGTCATTGCCTGGCACTTATCTGGCGCGAATGTTACTTGCCACTTATGAGCCCAAGCCTGGATGTTGTCCAGGTCTTGCTGCATGCAGGCTCGGGCTGCTTCATTATTTGAGGGGTTGCGAATGGAACTGAACACTGTGCAGTCATCAGCGAACATCCCCATTTCTGACCTTATGATGGAGGGAAGGTCATTGATGAAGCAGCTGAAGATGGTTGGGCCTAGGACACTGCCCTGAGGAACACCTGCAGCAATGTTCTAGGGCTGAGATGATTGGCCTCCAACAACCACTACCATCTTCCTTTGTGCTAGGTATGACTCCAGCCACTGGAGAGTTTTCCCCCTGATTCCCATTGACTTCAATTTTACTTGGGCTCCTGGGTGCCACACTCGGTCAAATGCTGCCTTGATGTCAAGGGCAGTCACTCTCACCTCACCTCTGGAATTCAGCTCTTTTGCCCATGTTTGGACCAACACTGTAATGAGGTCTGGAGCCGAGTGGTCCTGGCGGAACCCAAACTGAGCATCGGTGAGCAGGTTATTGGTGAGTAAGTGCCGCTTGATAGCACTGTCGACGACACCTTCCATCACTTTGCTGATGATTGAGAGTAGATTGATGGGGTGGTAATTGGCCGGATTGGTTTTGTCCAGCTTTTTGTGGACAGGACATACCTGGGCAATTTTCCACATTGTCGGGTAGATGCCAGTATTGTAGCTGTACTGGAACAGCTTGGCTAGAGGCGCAGCTAGTTCTCGAGCACAAGTCTTCAGCACTACAGCTGGGATGTTGTCGGGGGCCATAGCCTTTGCTGTATCCAGTGCACTCAGCCGTTTCTTGATATCACGTGGAGTGAATCGAATTGGCCGAAGACTGGCTTCTGTGATGGTGGGGATATCGGGAGGAGGCCGAGATGGATCATCCACTCAGCACTTCTGGCTGAAGATGGTTGCAAACGCTTCAGCCTTGTCTTTTGCACTCACGTGCTGGACTCCGCCATCATTGAGGATGGGGATGTTTGCAGAGCCTCCTCCTCCCATTAGTTGTTTAATTGTCCACCACCATTCACGACTGGATGTGGCAGGACTGCAGAGCTTTGATCTGATTCGTTGGTTGTGGAATCGCTTAGCTCTGTCTATAGCATGTTGCTTCCGCTGTTTAGCATGCATGTAGTCCTGAGTTGTAGCTTCACCAGGTTGGCACCTCATTTTTAGGTACGCCTGGTGCTGCTCCTGGCATGGTCTTCTACACTCCTCATTGAACCAGGGTTGATCCCCTGGCTTGTTGGTAATGGTAGAGTGAGGAATATGCCGGGCCATGAGGTTACAGATTGTGCTGGAATACAATTCTGCTGCTGCTGATGGCCCACAGTGCCTCATGGATGCCCAGTTTTGAGCTGCTAGATCTGTTCTGAATCTATCCCATTTAGCACGGTGGTAGTGCCACACAACACGTTGGATGGTGTCCTCAGTGCGAAGACAGGACTTCGTCTCCACGAGGACTGTGCGGTGGTCACTCCTACCAATACTGTCATGGACAGATGATTGGTGAGGACGAGGTCAAGTAAGTTTTTCCCTCGTGTTGGTTCGCTCACCACCTGCCGCAGGCCCAGTCTAGCAGTTATGTCCTTCAGGACTCGGCCAGCTCGGTTAGTAGTGGTGCTACTGAGCCACTCCTGGTGATGGACATTGAAGTCCCCCACCCAGAGTACATTTTGTGCCCTTGCCCATTCAGTGCTTCCTCCAAGTGGTGCTCAACATGGAGGAGGACTGATTCATCAGCTGAGGGAGGGCGGTCGGTGGTAATCAGCAGGAGGTTTCCTTGCCCATGTTTGACCTGATGCCATGAGATTTCATGGGGTCCAGAGTCAATGTTGAGGACTCCCAGGGCCACTCCCTCCTGACTGTATATCACTGTACCGCCACCTCTGGTGGGTCTGTCCTGCCGGTGGGACAGGACATACCCAGGGATGGTGATGGAAGAGTCTGGGACGTTGGCTGAAAGATATGATTCTGTGAGTATGGCTATGTCAGGCTGTTGCTTGACTAGTCTGTGGGACAGCTCTCCCAATTTTGACACAAGTCCCCAGATGTTAGTAAGGAGGACCTTGCAGGGTCGACTGGGCTTGGTGTTTTGCCGTTGTCGTGTCCGGTGCCTAGTGGTCTGATGCCGGGTGGTCCGTCCGGTTTTATTCTTGTTATGACTTTTCGTAGCGAGATTTTACAACTGAGTGGCTTGCGAGGCCATTTCAGAGGGCGATTAAGAATCAACCACATTGCTGTGGGTCTGGAGTCACATATAGGCCAGACCGGGTAAGGACGGCAGGTTTCCTTCCCTAAAGGACATTAGTGAACCAGATGGGTTTTTACGACAATCCGGTAGTTTCATGGCCATCATTACTGATACTAGTATTTTAATTCCAGATTTTATTTAATTAATTGAATTTAATTAATTAAATTTGCCAGCTGCCATGGCGGGATTTGAACTCATGACTCTGGATTTTAGTCCAGGCCTCTGGATTACTAGCCCAGTAACATAACCACTATGCTACCACCCTTTGTGTGTGGATGTGTTTCCTAACTTCACTCCTGAAAGCCCTGGCTCTAATTTTCAGGCCATGTGCCCTAGTCCTGGACTCCCCAACCAGCAGAAATAGTTTCTCTCTATCTACCCTATCTGTTCCCCTTAATATCTTGAAAACTTTGAACAAATCGCCCCTTAATCTTCTAAATTCCAGGGAATACAACCCCAGTTTGTGTAATCGCTCCTCGTAATTTAACCCTTGGAGTCCAGGTGTCATTCTGGTAAATCTACGCTGCGCTCCCTCCAAGGCCAATATATCCTTCCTGAGGTGCGGTGCCCAGAACTGAACACAGTATCTCCGGGTGTGGTCTAACCAGGGTTTTGTATAGCTGTAGCATAAATTCTACCTCCTTGTATTCTCGTCCTCTAGATATAAAGGCCAGCGTTCCATTGGCCTTTTTGATTATTTTCTGTACATGTCCGTGACAATTTAATGATCTATGTACATGGACCCCTAAGTCTCTTTGGATCTCCACTGTTTCGAGCTTTTCACCATTTAGAAAGTACTCTGATCTCTCCTTTTTAGGTCCAAAGTGGATGACCTCACACTTGCCGACATTTAAATCCATTTGCCACAGTTTTGCCCATTCATTTAACCTAATTAAGGAACACAGGGACAGGAGGAGGCCATTCAGCCCCTCTCGCCTGCAATTATATCATGTCTGAACTGTACCCCAACTCCATTTACCCACCTTTGCCCCTTATCGTTTACCCAACAAAAATCTATCCCTCTCAGTCATGAAAAATTGTCCCCCAGCATCCACACAGCCTTTTTCGGGAGGGGGGAGTTCCAGATTCCCACTACCCTTTTATACAATGCCTTTCACATCCTCGGGATGCCCCAGAGCGTTCAGCCGCCCAGTGGTCCAAGGCGGCAGCCAGTTCCCCACAAACAGGGTTGATTGGAGGAGGAAGAGTCTCTGTGTGAGCAGGTGGGGGAGTTGGATGGGGTGTCTCTGTGAAGTGGGTTAATGCAGAGGGCATCCTGAGGTAGCTGTTGTCCTCGGTCTCTCCGTTCCTCCCACTCTGGTCTTTTGTCCGTCCCCCACTCCCGTCCCCTCCACCATCGGCGGCCGTGCCTTCAGCCGTCTCAGGCTCTAAGCTCTGGAATTCCCTCCCTAAACCTCTCCGCCTCTCTCCTCCGCCCCCCCCCGGTCAAGGCATTGCTTTACCGCGCCAACGGCACGCTGAACAACGGGGGCGCACGCCTCATTGCGCCTGAGCTCGGTCACCGTACGGGGCAGACGTGGAGGTGACAGGAGCCAGGGGCTGCAGCGGGCGGCCTCGGTTCCAATTTGCGAGTCAGATGACGGGCGATGGCCTTAAAATGGAGTCATCGGGCCTGGTGAGGGGAAGCAGGCCTTCCCCCACGAGGTACAAATGAAACTCTGTGCCGACGGCCTCAGACTGCCGGCTCTTTCAGCGCACGAGTGCCCCAAAAGCACGTGTGGGAATACAAAGAGCAGGGGAGTGTACTGGTTGTGGTACTGGACTAATAATCCAGAGGACATCAGTTCAACTCCCACCGTGGCAGTTTGGGAATGTGGAAATAAGGAGTCGGTCGCGGTAAAAGTGACCGTGAAGCTGTCGGATTGTCGTTAAAAACCCAACTTTTATCACTAATGTCCTTTTAGGGAAGAAAAGCTTACCTGTTCCGGCCTATATGTGACTCCAGGCCCACACCAACGTGGTTGACTCTTAAATGCCCTCTGAAGTGGCCCTAGAGACAGGCAATAAGTGCCAGCCTTGCCAGTGATGCCCACATCCCGAGAATAAATAGGGAAAATACAAAGCGGGGGGGGCGACAGGTAAGCAATCCGTGACGCACAGGGCTGACAGATTCTGCCTCTCCCCGGGGAATCCAGAGGCCTCTCTCGCCCTGTTGCCAGTTGCACTAAGTAAAAAGTGATGAGTCGTTTGCTCTGCAGAAGAATCAGTCGCCTGCTTGATACATCTGTGTGCTGCCGCTTGACTGACATCCCGTTACATAGAATTTACAGCACAGAAACAGGCCATTCGGCCCAACTGGTTTATGCTGGCATTTATGCTCCACACGAGCCTCATCCCTCTCCACTTCATCTCAACCTATCAGCATATCCTTCTATTCCTTTCTCCCTCATGTGTTTATCGAGCTTCCCTTTAAATGCATCTATGCTATTCGCCTCAACTACTCCTTGTGGGAGCGAGTTCCACATTCTCACCACTCTCTGGGTAAAGAAGTTTCTCCTGAATTCCCGATTGGATTTATTAGTGACTATCTTATATTTATGGCCCCCTAGTTCTGGTCTCCCCCCACAAGTGGAGACATCTTCTCTACGTCTACCCTATCGAAACCCCGGTGGGGGAGGTCTGTCTGGGCAGACGAGATGTGAAGGTGATTTGCTGTGACCTTGAAGTCAGTATTTAGCTATCCTCACCTCCTCGCTGTGGACTTCACTGTGAAACCACAAGCTCGATGTAAGGCCGTGACTGTTAAACGGAGGCAGAACAAAATTTAAAACAAACCCAGGAGCTTGTACATTACCAGCAGACGCTGAGAGTTGGGAGTTGATGTGTTATTCTGCCCAGGCTGAGATCAACTAAGGCAGCATGGACCAGGGATTAAATCTGGGCCCTCCCTGTTCTAAGGTACCAGGGTGGTGGTGGTTTCACCTGCTGGGGAGGGGAGGGGGGAGAGGGGGGAGGGAGAGTGAGGGGGAGAAGGGGAGAGGGGGAGAAGGGGAGAGGAAAGGGGGGAGAGGAAAGGGGGGAGCGGGGGGAGGGAGAGTGAGGGGAGGGAGAGAGGGGGAGAGAGAGGCGGGGAGAGAGAGGGGGAGAAGGGGAGGGGGAGAGAGAGGGGGAAAGGGGAGGGGGAGAGAGAGGGGGAAAAAGGGGAGGGGGAGAGAGAGGGGAAAAGGGGAGGGGGAGAGAGAGGGGAAAAGGGGAGGGGGAGAGAGAGGGGGAAAAGGGGAGGGGGAGAGAGGGGGGGAAAAGGGGAGGGGGAGAGAGAGGGGGAAGGGGAGGGGGAGAGAGAGGGGGGAGAAGGGGAGGGGAGAGAGGGGGAGAAGGGGAGGGGGAGAGCAGGGGGAAAAGGGGAGGGGAGAGAGAGGGGGAAAAGGGAGGGGGAGAAAAGGGGAGGGGGAGGGGAAAGAGAGGGGGAGAAGGGGAGGGGAGAAGGGGAGGGGGAGAGAGAGGGGGAGAAGGGGAGGGGGAGAGAGGGGGGGGAAAGGGGAGGGGAGAGAGAGGGGGAAAAGGGGAGGGGAGAGAGAGGAGGAAAAGGGGAGGGGGAGAGAGAGGGGGAGAAAAGGGGAGGGGGAGAGAGAGGGGAAAAGGGGAGGGGGAGAGAGAGGGGGAGAAAAGGGGAGGGGGAGAGAGAGGGGGAGAAGGGGAGGGGAGAGAGAGGAGGAAAAGGGGAGGGGAGAGAGAGGAGGAAAAGGGGAGGGGAGAGAGAGGGGGAGAAAAGGGGAGGGGGTGAGAGAGGGGGAGAAGGGGAGGGAGAGAGAGGGGGGAAAAGGGGAGGGGAGTGAGGGGGGAAAAGGGGAGGAGAGTGAAGGGGAAAAGGGGAGGGGAGTGAGGGGGGAAAAGGGGAGGGGAGTGAGGGGAAAAGGGAGGGGAGTGAGGGGGAGAGGGGGGAGCGAGGGGGAGGGGGGGAGCGAGGAGGAGCGGGGGGAAGCGAGGGGGAGCGGGGGGGGGGGGGAGCGGGGGGAGTGAGAGCAGTAACAGAATAAGTTTGTTTTAAACTGAACAGAACTCGTCCAATCCAAAGTAAGAATGAAATAAGTTTCAAATGGAAAGCAGGAACCCGACTGCTCATTTAATAAAATAATTTTAATCTCTTAATTCAATATTTACTCCATACAATATAAAACCTTTTACAATATTAGCTGGCATGTAGTACACACCAGCTGGTTTAGCTCAGGGATCTATCCCCGTGCTTTACAAAAGCAGATTATTCCCTACAATTTTGTGAATTTAAAATTCTCATCCATGTGTTCAAATCCCTCCATGGCCTCGCTCCCCTTCGCTATCTCTAGAACCTCCTCCAACCCTCCGAGATCTCTGAGCTCCTCCAATTCTGGCCTCTTGTCCATCCCCCCGATTCCCATCGCTCCACCATTGGCGGCCGTGCCTTCGGCTGCCTGGGCCCTGAGCTCTGGAATTCCCTCCCTAAACCTCTCCGCCTCTCTCTCTCCTCCTTTGAAACGCTCCTTAAAACCTCCCTCTTTGACCGAGCTTTTGGTCACCTGTCCTGATATCTGCTTCACGATAGACTCTGTCGTTCCTCCTTTCTCCTCCAAGCTTGGTGGCGATCCCTGCGCAAATAAATAGATGTTAACGAGGGGCGGTGGGAGCAATTTGATATTTATAGATTCTAACCTTGTTCCAAAATGAACTCTTCTTGAAACGTGAAGGGCTGAATTACTGTACAGTTAAAATTAACTTCGAGAGGCTGATAATCAGTGAGACCTCCAGCTGAGATCTCTTGTTTGCTCATCTGCCCCCCTCCCCAAAGGGGTTGACCCTCTCGCCAAGGGCCAAAGTGTAATTCTTCAGGTGCGAGCCTAGACAGTCAGCGCCAGTAGGCTATTTGACTGCATGAGCCATCACATTCCGCCCGATTCCCCCGTCCGCCCCACACACTTTTCAGTGGGCGAGGGGGGGCATCGCTGGATGGCGATCAGGGAAAGTCCGTCTCTGAGCCACAAGGTCCAAAGCTCAGATCCTCGGTCCGTGCTGAATTTGCTGATCTGAGACATTGTCGTCACGAGGGGGGGGAGGGGGGGGGGGGAAATCGGCCGGGAGGGTCCCGTTCCTCTCGGCCGCCGACCCCGTTTAAATCTTGCCGCTGTTTCCCTGCGGGGCCTGATCCGCGTTCTATAATCGTTCATTGACAAACCAATGAGCAGGACCGAGTGTTCGGAGCTGGGCCCCGTTTGAGTGGAGAAATTTGCCCAGAGCTTTCTGGTTTCACTCTCACCTCCGCCCCCCCCCCCCCCTCCAAAACCCTTCGGACAGTGCCCACTCATGCCAGGCTGTGGTCCGCAAGGGATCTTGGCCACCCGGCCTATCGTCGCCTCGGCCAGTTGGTCGACCAAGGGGAGCGTCACCCATCCTCTCTCCACCCAATGCCCACACACGCAGCCCCCCTCGTCCCCCAGCCATCGGTGGGCGAGTGGGGAAACCCCAGGCGATTCCCACTCCTCCACCGACCCGTAGGCATCGAGACCCGTTTGCAGCGTCCCTTACTGCCCAACCAGGGGGAGGGGGGGGCAGCTAATTTGGGATAAACGAGCCTGGGACCTGCGTCTGTCTCAAGCAGCCAGGTTGGAGAAGGAGTGGCAGGTGTATATTAACCATCACGACAAGGGAACGCAGCATCACCCGGGTGGAGTCCGAAAGCTGGTGGAAATCGATTGGCTCTCGAAAGGTTAACCGGACTGCGTGGAGCCCGAATGGGGAAGTGAGACTCAGTTATGTTACTCTGTGGGCTCAGAAAATCCCAAACCTGCAAAAGAAGAGGGAGAGTCTGCTTTAAAACTGAGGGCAATTCAATAATCTCGCCGCATCCTGCATTTTAAAAATTTACTCCTCTCCTGGGGCGCCCGTACGTCACTGGCAGCTTTTCAACTGTGGAGGGCATCGTCGTCAAGCCTCCAAACCCGTCGTCCCGTACACTTTCCACAAGCAGCTGGAACCCTGCTAGGATTTACCTCCCCGCCACCACCCCTCCACCTTACCTGGAGGGGCAGAGGGAGAAGTGGAGTGAGGTCAGGGTTAGAGAGCAGGGTTAGAGAGCACACTAACAACCCCTATTGCTGAACCACCTGCGAACAGCTCACTCAGCACAGACTGGCACTGAACCTTCCTGGTCTGTTCAGGTTCGATACCAAGCCAGGAATGGAATGTCCCATTTGAGGAGCTCAGGGACAACATCAAACACTCCCGGGGCAGGTACAGCACGGGTTAGATACAGAGTAAAGCTCCCTCTACACTGTCCCATCAAACACTCCCAGGGCAGGTACAGGGTTAGATACAGAGTAAAGCTCCCTCTACACTGTCCCATCAAACACTCCCAGGGCAGGTACAGGGTTAGATACAGAGTATAGCTCCCTCTACACTGTCCATCAAACACTCCCAGGGCAGGTACAGGGTTAGATACAGAGTAAAGCTCCCTCTACACTGTCCCGTCAAACACTCCCAGGGCAGGTACAGGGTTAGATACAGAGTAAAGCTCCCTCTACACTGTCCCATCAAACACTCCCAGGGCAGGTACAGGGTTAGATACAGAGTAAAGCTCCCTCTACACTGTCCCATCAAACACTCCCAGGGCAGGTACAGGGTTAGATACAGAGTAAAGCTCCCTCTACACTGTCCCGTCAAACACTCCCAGGGCAGGTACAGGGTTAGATACAGAGTAAAGCTCCCTCTACACTGTCCATCAAACACTCCCAGGGCAGGTACAGGGTTAGATACAGAGTAAAGCTCCCTCTACACTGTCCCATCAAACACTCCCAGGGCAGGTACAGCACGGGTTAGATACAGAGTAAAGCTCCCTCTACACTGTCCCGTCAAACACTCCCAGGGCAGGTACAGGGTTAGATACAGAGTAAAGCTCCCTCCACACTGTCCCGTCAAACACTCCAGGGCAGGTACAGGGTTAGATACAGAGTAAAGCTCCTCTACACTGTCCCATCAACACTCCCAGGGCAGGTACAGGGTTAGATACAGAGTAAAGCTCCCTCTACACTGTCCCATCAAACACTCCCAGGGCAGGTACAGGGTTAGATACAGAGTAAAGCTCCCTCTACACTGTCCCATCAACACTCCCAGGGCAGGTACAGGGTTAGATACAGAGTAAAGCTCCCTCTACACTGTCCCGTCAAACACTCCCAGGGCAGGTACAGGGTTAGATACAGAGTAAAGCTCCCTCTACACTGTCCCATCAACACTCCCAGGGCAGGTACAGGGTTAGATACAGAGTAAAGCTCCCTTCTACACTGTCCCATCAAACACTCCCAGGGCAGGTACAGGGTTAGATACAGAGTAAAGCTCCCTCTACACTGTCCCATCAACACTCCCAGGGCAGGTACAGGGTTAGATACAGAGTAAAGCTCCCTCTACACTGTCCCGTCAAACACTCCCAGGGCAGGTACAGGGTTAGATACAGAGTAAAGCTCCCTCTACACTGTCCCATCAAACACTCCCAGGGCAGGTACAGGGTTAGATACAGAGTAAAGCTCCCTCTACACTGTCCCGTCAAACACTCCCAGGATCAGGTACAGAGCAGTGTTTTTCCGGCAGTATTTTGGGGATTAGAGGGAGGGGCTTCGATGGGAGAATGCAGATGCTCCTGACCGGCTCCACGCAAGTTCTGGGCCCTCCTGCCCTGCCCTGCCCGTGTTGTGACCCTGGGTCTGTGTCCCAGTGGATCGGCATCAGATTGTCCTACAGGGAGAGCGGGCACGATAGCGATCGGGGCAGGGCGCGGGGCAGGGCGCGGGGCAGGGCGCGGAGCTCATGGTGAAACGACCTCTGTCTACGCCCGCTCCGCAGGGATCCAGTCAGTAACCAAAGGCGACCTTGTCTCAGTTCAGGACAAGCAGGGAGGACAGGAAGCTGTAGTGTGAGGGATAGAGGAAGAGAAATCAGTCAGAGGATTTCGGATGGTGAGCTCTGTGGTCAGTTAGTTCCGTCTTCACACTTGAGCAAACAGGATGGGGGAGTGTCGGCCGGGGGGCAAAGGATACAGATCGAAAACAGAGTAATTAAGTGATCTGAGGAGCTGGTGGTGGGGCATTGTGGGAACAGATAGGAGAGAGAGCAAAGGGTGATAGAGAAAGATAGAGAGAGAGAGAGAGAGAGAAAGAAAGGGAAAGAGAGACAGAGAGAGAGAGAGAAAGGGAAAGAGAGACAGAGAGAGAGAGAGAAAGGGAAAGAGAGACAGAGAGAGAGAGAGAGAAAGGGAAAGAGAGACAGGGGGAGAAGGGGAGGGGAGAGAGAGGAGGAAAAGGGGAGGGGAGAGAGAGGGGGAGAAAAGGGGAGGGGGAGAGAGAGAGAAAGGGAAAGAGAGACAGAGAGAGAGAGAGAAAGGGAAGAGAGGACAGAGAGAGAGAGAGAAAGGGAAAGAGAGACAGAGAGAGAGAGAGAGAGAGAGAGAGAAAGGGAAAGAGAGACAGAGAGAGAGAGAGAGAGAAAGGGAAAGAGAGACAGAGAGAGAGAGAGAGAAAGGGAAAGAGAGACAGAGAGAGAGAGAGAGAGAGAAAGAGAAAGAGAGACAGAAAGAGAGAGAGAAAGGGAAAGAGAGACAGAGAGAGAGAGAGGGAGAAAGGGAAAGAGAGACAGAGAGAGAGAGAGAGAGAGAAAGGAAAGAGAGACAGAGAGAGAGAGAGAGAATGGGAAAGAGAGACAGAGAGAGAGAGAGAGAGAAAGGGGAAAGAGAGACAGAGAGAGAGAGAGAGAGAATGGGGAAAGAGAGACAGAGAGAGAGAGAGAGAGAATGGGAAAGAGAGTGAGACGGGGAGCGAAAGCAAAATAGTTATATACTGACTCCTGCTGGAAAGGCACATTTATCCTCCCTCCTATTCCTAATCCCAACTTCCTAAAGGGCCCTCATCTCTCCAATCTCTGGAGCCCTGCTCTGGCGACCTGGGAACCTGCGTTCTCTCCGCCTCCCGTTCCGCTCAGTGCTGAGAGCCAGCGTGATGATAA